>NC_043764.1:18858030-19158030 GCF_902148845.1 Salarias fasciatus | reverse complement strand
AGGAGAGCTGCATCCTCATGTTAGACAGGACGATGCGTCTGGACATGCGGTTCTCCGACATAGAGCTCCTGAGACGTTCAAAGTTCTTGTTCATCTGATACTGACGGAAGGCTGTCTGGATGGTGCGAGCCGCATGCCGGGTTATGAATCTCCCACCGTATTTGCGCTCCAGCATCTCCACCTAAAATAAAGACGGAATAAATTAACTTGTGACACACGGGGATAGCTAATTATTTTCTTTCTTAGCTGCACATGGTTCATAAAGTCATTCTCCACAAAGTCACTGATAATTTGCCTCTCCCTGGTGTCAGCGGCTCAGTAACAATCCAACATTTTCACTGCATTTGCATTTCTTAGATCGAGAATAATTTCACCCAGCTGTGCTGTGATAAGCCTAAAGCTCAAATACATCATTTAATTCGGGTTTGAGAACATGAAAAACACAGGGAGAAGTAATCCAGCGAGGCTCCTGAGGCACACCTGTTTATCCTGGAGGTCGGCGGAGAGCTCGTAGCTCTCGGAGAGCGAGCGCGACCGCTTGATGGCCTCCTCCTCGGCCTGTTTACGGAGGATGGACTGCGAGTGCTGGAGCTTGGGCCGACGGGGCCTCTGAGGCCCGGGCTGGACCCCGTGGCTGTAAAGCTGGCTGTCAAATCGATCGGGGCTGATGGCCGAGCCGTGAGTCACCGGGCCCTGGCCGTAGGTGGCTCCACCATCCAGGGAAGGGCCGCTCTCATTGGGCCGTCCATCCCCTTCCACACTGCAGGGAAAGGAAAGTGATGGTCAGAACAAAAGTAAGTAATGACAAATCTATTTCTATTCAGCTGGAATTGGACTTAAATATTACTGAGGTAAGGAAAAGTTGTTCGAAGCTGTTCATTTTATGCTCGCTGTGAGTGAGAAGCAGGTTAACTTCAGGTACTTCAATCAAAAGCCGTTGATTATTTTAGATAGAAGCTTAAAATCAGCAGTCAAGACTTCATGTGTGACGTGTTAAGTGTGGCATTAGAGGAGCGAACTGTCGAGCGACGTGTGTGTGACTAAAAGAGTAGAGACATTTCTGGGACACGCTGATTCTACAAATGTGTAAAACAGAACATAACCCAAATTTTATTCAGCTATGAGCCGTTTTTTTTTTTTTTAGTCTACCTCTCAGGTACACACATCAATGAAAGTTCAGCTGCTGTAGATATTTGACTGAGTACATTCAGAGAAAAACAACTGCCATGTAAACCATATTCAAATATGGCAACTACCCAGCAATCCACTGTCCCCGAGAGATTATCTCCTGAACAAATAATGAGAGAAAAAAACACAAGAGGTTACTCACTCACTGCTACATTCTGCCAAACTGCAAGAGGAGCGCTTATTGCGAAAAGACCGTCTGGTTTCTATGAAGTGCCAACTCTTCCTCCATAGCTTGTCCACCATTCTGTCAGTCAAGTGAAGTCCAGAGTACACCGCCACATGAAGGAAACCAAAGTTTATGTCACCTTAAAGGCCAATCAGTGACCAACAGGATTCACACCATATTTGCAGGAGTGACGACACGCTGTTCCGACGCAAGATACAAAGTCCAGTTCAGAGCAGACAGGCGCAGCAAATACATTTTCCCTTTGATGGAGCCGACATGCCGAAGAACGAGGTGTCGATTTGCTCAATATCTGACAGCACGGCAACATTTCTCCTCTCGCACCAGCCGGCGCAGCTTCTCCAGGCTGCATTGGCAGCCTAATGTGTTTGAACTGTGACTCGACACACCCATACACTGTACACAATCCACTTCCTTCATTAGACAACCTCAGTTCAACATTCAGCAACAACGGCCGGCGCATGAACGGCAACAACCCGCGCCGAGTGAAAAAGTGGAACTGTGGTCAAAAGTTCAAAATGCAGATGTAAACTCTTTTTTGAGAGTACAATGGTTTTGTTTCACAAGCCGCTCTCCTAACCGAATACAGATTTATCGATGCGAAACTCGTTCAACGCAGCCAAGCAGCAACAAAAGGAAACCATTTTACAGTCCATGATAATAAAAGATAATTCAGACTCAGATGCATTGTCTGTGTTAGAATGAAAACTTGCCACTTGATAAACTTGAATCACAGTCACAGCCTTCAAATTGTCATTTTCTGTTGATTTCTACCAAACAAAGAGTCAGTCTGCTCCCTAAAGTGTAACATTAAAAGTAAGTATCAATCAAAACTTTAGAGCAAGTGATTACAAATGAGTCATACATCACCCAGTTGTAAGGATTTCAGGTGCTTTGTTTCCAAGAAATACTTTCAAGAACAGACCATTTCTTCAACATTACTGCTTTTAACCACATTTCAGCCTGAAATAACCTGTGATCTTCTCGTGTGACTGCTTCACACTTACTTCACCTTTATTTTAAGGCTCAGAATGATTCAGAAACTATTCAGCCTTAATCACACATTCATTCACTTATTTTTCCAGACAAAAAAGGAACTTTTCTTTCTAATTTGTCCCTAATACCGGATACAACACCTAAAACTGCACAGCAGATGGTCACAGTGCCAACAGTGATGAATTACCTAAAGCTAGGGAATTAGCCTGCAACATTTCTAGATGTTCCTATTATGTAGTTTTTCCTTGCTTTTAATAAGAGACGCAGACCTATTCAATATATTTTTAAACTTGTTGTTTCATGTTGATGCAGCCGAAGTGAGATTTAACTGTCGTGAGAAGCGACTGAAAAGAAATGCGTGTGGATCACGTCGATCCATCTATTTCAACAAGAGAGAGTGACAGTGAATTGTTTTGCATTACATGTTCTCATTCTATCAAAATGAAGACGAGGCGTTCAGGGTCAGTCTCGGCCATCGTGACACACAAGAACCTGAACGCTCACAGACTGCCTCGGGGTAGCGTATAGAGACAGAGTCTAAGAGTGGGCCACAGTGCAGCGACAGAGCCGGAAAGGAAGATTATTTTAATGCTACAAAAACACCTGACCTGACTCCACACTGGGAAAAAAAAAAAAAAAATCATAAAAAAATGATACTTTCTTGCATAATCGCCACCAGGACGAATCTCCCCGCCCATCTGTCGAGGCAAACTGAAAATCTGTTGAGTTAAAAGTCACACTTTGCATGCTGTCGCTTCGTGTTTTGTAATTTCTTGATTAGAACTTTCATGACTGACTTGTATAAAAGGAGGATCATCAGGATGCTCATATTACAGTGGCAGAGGAATAGATTCCTATATATCATTGAATAATCATTTTGAAAATGTACAGGCAACATAAATAACCATTTAGAAATATTCCAAATGTAACAAATGAAAAATGTATCAAGAATACTGTATTTTCCATAGACTTCAGTTGCTTCCTTCACAGAGGACAAACACTTAAAACACTGACCTTTGCAGATGTGCTGGGTGGACACTTTGCTCGACTGAAGCAAGATTAGAATATCTCAACAATTTTTGGGACAGTCTTTATCTTTGTAAGCACATTCCCACCATGAAAAGAGGAAGTCAGAAGCCTCTGACCTTCACTTCTCATGAGTGGATCTGTCCAGCACTTTTCAAATCTGAATTTCCCCACTTTGTTTGGCTGTACTTTGTGTTCAAAGACATTCAGCTAACCCCGCTCGGGCATGTGATGAATCAAGATTTGACCTGCTGTTATTATGGATATGAGCGTGTTGGTCTTGCTGATGCAGGCGCTACAGCTCTGTGTCTCAGCGCAGGACTCGCATCACGGCTGCAGACTGCAGATCAGTTTCATTTCGATGTATATATTTTTCTATATTGTCTTGTTTAGGCATAATCACCATTCCATTGTTCTTTCTAATTGCTTGTGTAATTATTTACAGCCCAAAATAACATTTTCATTTTAGTTTATGTAACAGGACACAATGTAACTGTAGGAGGCAACGCTGAGCCTCATTTAAACAACAGAGAACTCGAACTGCATGCTGCTTGTATAATCGCTGGAGTTTGCTGTCTCATCGCCTCCTTTAACGCCACAGACAATTAAAACTCCCAAAACAACAGTTTCCCAGTAAGGTGTGCTTGTTTGCACCTTCATTGCATGCTGCAGAAAGCATTCAGACAGTGGGATTGAAAGTAAATGGAAGACAGAGCTGTACTTTCAGTTCTGAGATCACTGAATACCCTAAAGAGTGAGGTCAGTTGTCCATGATGGAGGGAAAAAAGGGTGGGAAAAGAAGAAAGAACAGCTTATAAAGGACTGATATTTCAAGCTACAGTGGGTGTTGGGTGGAAAAAGCAAGAAAGAACTACAGCAGAGCAGGAAGTTTAGTGACATTAATCCATATTAGAAGCAGAAGTGAAAGAAATCGTTCAGGCAGAACTCATAAACTCACGTTTTCATGTAAATTAACCAACTGTATGAATAATTCAAGTCAGCTGTGAAGCGAGAAAGAGGCTGTCGTGTGGCTATTTCCCGATAGTGACTATGCAGCACCTGAAATATGATCTCGACGTTAGCACCAACTGCCCGTCCGTCTGGCTCTTTATCCACCAGGATCCCCTGTAAGTCCCGATGTAGGCGCGGACAAGCGCGTCAGCACGGCTGGCAGTGATTTTCAGCCGCGGGATCGAGGGATTTGGGGGGCTGAGGGGGTCGACAATCTCTCCCTTTCCTCTCTCCTTTCCCCTCAACACATCCTGAACAAACAGGCCCGGGCCCGGGCCCCTGCCCAGGCCTCAGCCCATTCCATCAGCCGGACCTGAGGGAGAAACATTCCTCCATCCCGGAAAAGAGGAGTCACATCTACAGGAGTTCTGGGAATAGAAGAAGGCTAATGAAGTGCAGGCTGGGGCTAAAGAGGAAGAGAGAGCTGCAGCGTGGAACCAGCACGACTCCCAAACCAAGTCACAAAGCAGTCCACAAACCCAGGCTTAATTCAATTGTGAACTTCTAAGCGGTTTCGGTTTCTTGAAGTAGGAGCTTGTGCACAGAGAGGACAAAGTCACCTCAGGGAATTAAAAAAAATAGAAGGAAAAAAATCAGTTATTATACACATTAGAAACCTCACAAACTGGAATCGTTGCTCTAAAGATCAGACCAGCTGTATGAAACTCTACATTAGATTTTCTGTAATTTCTCCTCACTAAAAGGTGTTTAAGAGAAACTATGGCCAATAACATTAACTCTAAATGTATAAATGCATAACTGGAGTTCCTGCCTCAACCCGTCTGTTTATATATGTGTGTATTTTTTCTTTCTTTCCTATGTGTATGTAAACACCGGCTCTGGACTGACCCTTCCAATAAAATCAAACCGCACTTTGATATCACACAGCTCTCCCCCCACCCAGAGACAACATGTGCTCCAAGCACAACAAAAGCAGATGTTTTCCCTCATTTCAAACTGACTCACAGAGCCCATAAACACACACACACACACACACACACACACACACACACACACGCACGGACGTGCGCAAAGGAATACATTTCGCAGGTAGACCACACAGCGGCACATTTAATGAAGTCCAGCATCGAGAGGTGAAGAAGCCAGTTAGCGCTCAGGTGTACCTGTCATTTTAAAACCAATAGCTGCACTAATGAATGCCTTTGTAAGAGCTATAAAAAGACAGCGAGGAGCGAGCTGGGAATTTATAGTTTGACACAGCTGCAAACAGGAAAGCTGCAGCGGCCAGCAGACTGACAGTATAACTCTTGAGGGTTTCCAGCAGACAGAATATCGCCGGCTGGAGTCTCATAAGACTCAGGGATGATAACTACTGTAAGTTGTACAGTTCAGCTTGAAAGCTTTAGGGCCAGGGAGGCTTTACAAATCATACGCTGTCATTTGACATTTACTCTGACCAACAATAGACATTTTCAAACAAACGCATACCTGTATGTTAAATTATTTTATGACATGAAGAATTTGGATCATTGAACTATTTCTTACAAGGAGAAGAAAATAAAAGTCAAGCCGGTGTAGCCCATTAGAAGCATGGTTCTCAACATTTCGGTTGCTATTTTGTAGATGCCAATCACACACTTCAGAGATCAATACTGCTCCCCTGTTAACTGCCAGGCCTCATTCTGGCTGATCAAGTCATCCCGTCTCCTCCTCCCTCCTGTCAAGAGCCACACAACAACAACAACAGCAGCAGCAGCAACACTAATCGAGCCGCCAACGTTATCCTTCAGTAATGAATAATTAAGCTTTCCTGCGCACTACGCTCAGCACCTGCCCTTGAAGATTCGGCTACGAGACGGCGCGCAGTCACGGCCATCAAGTGGGAGGGCCGCGACACGCCACAGGAATGCCCTTCAAATTGTTTGGGGAGACTTACTCACAGATGGAGTCAGTACAGTGAGACCAAACAGTGTGATAGCCATCACAGACAGTGACTCAGAAGGAGGACAGGACCTGTTTTCCACTGTAACGGAGTCAAAACTGGAGTGAAATTCATGATCGTATAGCTTTAGTCAGCGTCTACCATGGATTTTGTGGAGTCAAACATAAACATATCACATGATCCACAATCCAGCCACAAACATATACAGTCTCCAGCTTCCAAAAATAACATTTGCATGTCTACCAACCAGGTGTCTTCTCATTAAGTGGGAAAAAAAAAAAAAAAAAAAAAAACCCCACACTCAAACACATGTTATTCATTCCCCTCTTACTCTTACCAGCCATTCAGCTCCAGCTCCAGCAGGGACTGGGTCTTCTCTGAATTACACTGCAAACACCACATGCTGGCCCGCACTCACAGGTCGGTGTACTCCAAACATCCGTGAGTCCCCCTCGCCGCTCCCCATGAAAGCCTAAAAGGTCTCTTTAGCAGACAGACACTTCTCAAAAGTGCCATCTGGCGTGGCGTGCAGCGCTCCGCTCACTGCAGACGTTTCCATTCCTCAGCCTGGCGAGAGACGCTCCCTATAGATAGCAGGCGTCCATGGCCAGCGCTCGGTGGCAGAAGACTAACAGATGACTGAAGCTATTTGCCTTTTCTTTTTCTTTCTTTCGGTCTTCTGTACGCCGGGCTGGTGGGAGTATAAGGGGGTGGAGGCTGGGAGACAGGGGAGTGTGAGTTTTTCTGCCAGGTCCCGGGCTGTATGGAAGGGGGTGGGGTGCAGGAAAGTGGCTGTGAAAGCGTAGCGGCTCAGGGCAAGAGCAGAGAGAAGGGGATGAAATACCTCATGTGTCACACGAGTCGAGCAAGAAGGGGACACTCGCACTGGTCAGGGAGCAGGTGACAGAGGAGAGAACATTTCAGAAGTGTTTCTGGGAAAATAATTACATGAAAGGGAGAGCTGAAGAAATGGGCGATATAAAGCAAAGGTGCTAAAAACAGAGGAGGGAGGTGGCGGTTCCATCCTGCACAAACATGTATGATGAAAAAAAAAAAAACAAAACTGTATGAAAAGGAGACAAATGGAAAAAAGAAAGTGTGGCAAGACACTGGCATAAATAAAAAGACAGGTTGTGTTTGAAGAAAACAGGGTGCAGGAGCGCTTTGAATGTCAGGAACCTTTTGTTGCCCCCTTTTTGAGACTCAAGAAAAATGACTTGCTGGATAGCGATGGCAAATAAAAGAGAGTACTTCTATTAATAGAGCCTCTCAGGGCTGAGAAGCCACTGTTAAGATGTGCACTAAGAAAAGAAAGAAAAGGTGGAGTCTGTTTTTTTTTCCCCCTACTGCACAGAATCACTCTGGGGAGAAGTTTTCCACCTTTAGTTCTTTCATTCTCAATCTTCCAAACAGTGCTGTTTAATTTCATGGATAATCTTACATTGCTTAAAAAGCCACATGAGTTACACCATCAAGGCATCTGAGCTCCCAAACACGCAACAGCTCCCAGAATGACAGTGCCTCATCCCTGGACTTCACAGAGTTGTTAAGACAGGCCGGAGACTAATTGCCCCTCTGAGAAAAGGGGGTTGGGGTAAACTTCCCCCAAGTCAAAGGTATTTTTTATCTAATGACAACAGGCGCAGGAAACAGAGGAGAATGGCTCCCACATGGAGCCAGTTCACAGGGACACCAATCATCCACACACACACACACACACACACACACACACACACACACACACACACACACACACACACGTCTGAAGAGGAAGATGCTGAATTCTGCTAATTACAGGCCTGAGCCCCCGAAATGATCACCTTCTCTGGACTGTTTTCATCTGAGACTTCAAATGAGAGATGCAGAATGAGAGACAAAGCAAAACAAAGAGTTACTAAAAAGGAGAAGAGAAAGCATTTATCACAGCGCGGGCATCGCTCAGGCAGAATTATTATGTGCAGAGAGGCACACAGCGACTTGGTAACCGATCTATTTCAGTTTGAGACCTTGGCCCTGGACTCCGGTGGCTACAGCTGCTAATGCCTGGTGGAGCTGCAGACAGCTCACTCCACTTAGAGATCTCCCCGATCCGGCAACGCCGCCACTCTGAACCCCGAATAAAGAAGGAAGCAAAAAGACCCGCGTTTATTAAATTGAGTATCCTCTGTTTGCTAGACTGCAGCTTACAGACGCGGACGTAGGCAGATGTTGAGTTTACAAACGTGTGAATGGTTTTAAATATTATGACAACTTCAAGTTCTTTTTTTTTTTTTTTTTTTGACGGGTGGGCCACAGCGAGCAGCTGAATGGAGTTTGTTTGTGAATAAAGCTGCAGGGAGCAGTGCTGGTACAGCGGTTAGCAATTTCACCTCACAGACTGTTCAAGTCTGTGCCTGAAGGAGCTTTTCTGTGTGGAATTTGCATGTTCTTCCTGTGCATATGTGGGTTTTCTGTCGGTGCTCCAGTTTCCTGACACAGTCAAAAAACAAGCAATGTGAGGGTGTGTGCCTGTGTTTTAGTTCGTCTGCTCCGTCCTGGGTGTTCCTGACGGATGGATGGATGGATGGATGGATGGATGGATGGATGGATGTGCAGCCTTATTGCTGTGTCATTCAGGCACAGTGAAGTTCATAAGCCTGTTATTGTTGCAGCTTGCGGCTCCGGGGCAACATCACTTTTATTGCTGACATGATGTAATTAGGTGAATTCCAGGTAAAGACGAGTTGTAAAAGTTTTCCAAACTAAGTGAGCCTGCAGGACTTGCCTCCATGGCTCTCTCTCCCTCCTCCACTGTGAGGACCCAGTGCAGTCGCCCTGTCTGCTAAAGGCTCGCTCCGTCTTCGGAGTCCGGCCTCCTGCGCGGCGCTCTGCGCTCTAGAATGATGTCATTGAGAATTCCAAGCAGAGGCCCACTCTCTGCTCATAAAATGCTATTTCTTCAACTCAATACATATGGTTTCTCTGCATTTCAACTCCCACTCCATCAGCCCTCCCTCCCCCTTCACTTCCAAAGCCCTCCCTTCTTTTCCTTTTCCACTTTGTTGTAAAGCATGGAGCACTAGGTACTTTACACTTGGCACAATCCAAAGAGGTATCCGCAGGTCAGCTACACACAAACGGCTTTAT
The DNA here is from genome assembly GCF_902148845.1 of Salarias fasciatus. Classification (NCBI taxonomy): domain Eukaryota; kingdom Metazoa; phylum Chordata; class Actinopteri; order Blenniiformes; family Blenniidae; genus Salarias; species Salarias fasciatus. Next base: position 19,148,596 of record NC_043764.1, on the reverse strand, counting down.
CAGGTGCATTCCCACAGCGCAGCACCTGAATACTATCAGGAGAGGGGGGGAATTTTAGATTTTCCCACTGCAACGAGAGTGAAAAAAGACAGAGCAGGAGGAAAAGACAGTAAAGGAAACGGCGGGGCGAAGCGATAGCTTCCTGGAAACTTGGTCACACGGCCTCGCTGCGACGTGCGCCGTCTGCATGACCTCATGCATCGTTTCGGATTATCTGACTCCGCTGGATAAAGAGCGATTCAAACCTGCGCGAAGAAAGGGAAAATAAAATGAAAACTCGGCCCGGGACCGGTCTGGAAACAATTACAGTCGGCTGATGTCATAGTTTGATACAACAGCGTACTAAATGAGATGTAGTGGCCCGGGATCGCTCGGCGAACACAGACCACTTTGTATGGAAAGAAAAAAAAAATGAAAGAAACACGTTTTTCCTGTAAATTCTCAGGAACAAAGGATTTCTGTGCATAAGAAGGATCTGGCAGCAGATGTATAAATAGAGCTGAAATAGGAGTAATTAAAGGATATGCTGCCTCTGCTCATCACATCCTGGCTGCAAAGCTGGAGCAGATGTGTTGCCTGTGGGATCTGATGGGAATGATCAAAGATCATCAGTGGCAAGTGATGTCTGAGAAGCTCTTCTCCTCTGCGCTCTCTGCACATCGCTGGATTAGGTCGTAGTCCAAAGTACCTTCAGTCTGGATAAGAATCTATTCATCCAGATGTACAGAAACTCAAGACATAACATCAGAACATGACTTTTTTTTGTCTTTATTTTAGCAATATTGAAACAATAAAATGTTGTTGCATAAAATGTTACACAATTATTTGTAATATGACTAGTTTTGGAATATTTTTTAGTATTGACTAAAAAAAGTCTGATTAAACACTATTCCTTGACAATGCAAACACAATTCAGACACAAGGAAATTCAAAGTGCTTTACAAGATTTATAAAACATTGAAATCAATCACTTAACTAATCTAACATAGTGTTTTAGTACAAATTACAGTTTAATTGTATGATTTGATGGCTTTTTGTGTTGTATTCAATTTAGAATAAAAAATAATCAAACAATAGCCACTGGGATCAGCGTACAATAAAGCAACACCTGAGCAGTGTATTCATAGGGAGATGGGTTAAAGTTTGCTTCTGTCTTTTCTGGGTGGAGGGATTTTTTTTTCCCTTTTCTTTTCTTGTTCTCTGAGTGTTTGAGTGGGTGTCCTCCGGTTTTCCTCTCACATTCCTGTAACATATGCAAGTCAGGTGGAGACAGAAAGCTGCACTAAAATATGAATGTTCAAGGGCATTTTCTCTGCCAGCCTTGAAATGACAACTTTCCACTTCAGCGCTTTGGGCCATGGAATTTTTTAAAGTCGTAATTCATGCTGATTTCTGTACAAAATGGATGCGTAAAGGTTGTCTGTCCTTTCAATTTCACAGAACTTAATTCTATATTTTGTATTTTCACAAAAACGGCCACTTTATTATGTTTTGTGTCCCCTTCAAAAATTTGAATAAAACTGAAAGCAGCGGTTATTTCACAGCTCAACCACAAATCTGTCTGCTTATTTCAGCCATGTATTATTAAAATCGATCTCATGTGACTGTGACTAACACAACACTCCTTATTACATGCACGCCATCGCCCCCTTTTCTCCTCATCCCTCCCATTTATGCAGAATACAAACAGAGGTCATGCATTGTGCTCAGTTTGTTTCATTAGGAGAGGGTGCAGTTTAACTATTTACGATCTTTTCCAGTCAGCGTGCTTTCTGTGGAGCTCTTCGCCGCAGCCCCTCCCCACCACGAAAACATACTATAGCACAGTTCTCGCCTGCTAAAAATAGACCCATGTGAGGTGACACGCTTTGGTAAACACTGTGAGGAAGACAGTGCTGTGAAGAACCAGAGAGAGAGTGGAGACGACTGCAGCCGGATGGCTGCTGATTTCATACCATTATCTATTTCTTTAATGTCCAGAGATTCTCAATGACACTGTGAACACTGTAAAGGTCAGAAAACAGTGCAGGACTCAGACGGCGTCTCCAGTGGTTTGCGCTCGGAGCAGCCAGGACTGTAAATGTGTCACAGGCCACAGTGAGTATAAATACCCGCGGAGGCCATACGGGCCCCGGGAGTTCATTACCGCAACCAGAACGACAAAACAGACCTGACAAAAGCCTTCACATGATGGCACCCGGTCCACAGAGGGCTGCCAGAGTGATATCGCCACCCACTGGGTAGGAAAGATACTACACAATGGGAGACGACATGTGGCAGCGATATCACCCGGGACGGGTGAGGTCAGACATGTTTGTGACGGTGGAAGTCGGCACAGCGGCTCCGTTTTTCAACGGCACCAGGATGTAATAGGACAGACTGTTTTTTTTTTTCTGGTTGAGAAAGATGTTAGAGTGTGAGTGGGGGCACAATTATCTATCTGAGGCATACTTACTATTTACCTCCATACTAACAAGAGTTTTTTTTAACCACACAGCAGTAAATATGCAATTTTAAAATATCAAAACTGAAGATATATCTGAAGTTTCCGTCCGATTTTTATCTTCTGAAAGCTGCACAAGTCTCCCTTAAGTGTCTGCTTCCTGCTGAATAGGACTACAGTGGCCTATCAATCATTAAACTAGACTCCTGACTCCTGCAGCATCAGCCAAACACTTTAATAATCAAATCTTTCTGCTTTCCTGATTTCCAAAAGCCATCCATCAGCAGCAACGCAGAGGAAAATAAAAGCATATATCCATCCTCTCACATAAACCAGAGTACTTGTTCCGAAAATAATTATTATCACAGTGAGTGTGTGTGAGTGTGTGTGTGTGTGTGTGTGTCTGGTAGTGCAATCATTTTAGACCTACAAGCTAAATGACATCGCTGAACTGGGTAAATTGACTGTTAGACTTGCAATAATAATAATAATTGCCATTTCAATCAGATTCCATTCATCTTGGACTGCTTCAGCGATCAGATAAACAACTGATGAACTTGAACATGTTGTGTTGCTCAATCAGTCAAAGCAGAGACGTTTCCATTCGCTGTCAAGCGTGACGCGGTGCGACGATATTGAACTGATTGTGGAGTCATTAGAGATTGTGTGAAAGGCGTTGAGTGCATTGTCTTAAATACATTAGATAACATAAAATACGGGCGTGTATGACACTTTTACAACAGAGCCAACTTTCAAAGTTAATATGTAACACACTGGTGGGATTAATTCTGAAGAGGAACAGTGGAAACCTCAGCATTCCTGTAATGCTCGGACCGTCTACACTCTGTCACTCTTCACCTCTCCTCACACAGCTGTCCAATTACTTTAGCACGGCTTTCCTCAATTTGCGTTCCATGGCGCCTGAACCTCACAGTCAGGACTGCTGTGCTCCGCCGCCCAACCGGGGCAAGGCCGGCCGAGCCTCCATGGCATCCAAAACCAACAACATAAACACTGCCGCCATTGAGCCCCGAGGAGCCGCCCTGAGCCGCTCCCGGCTCGGCCGGCTACCCTGGCACAAGCCGCTGTTTGAGTTGGAACTGCGCATAAAAGCAGCCAGTCTCATGTCTCACTCAATCGCACCTTCACGGCGTTTGATTTGAGATTGCCGACACTCACATGTCGCCATTTGGTGACCACCGTAAGATGTGTCAATATGTTGAATAATCCATCTTTGTCACTGGGCTCTGCAAACCAGACCCACCATCTCGAGAGCTTGAAAGATTCATTTCAAACTGTGCCCCACTTGGAGGAGAAAGCACAGAGTATTTCATTTTAATGTCCCTCATTAGGCTGACAGGGAAGGAATTATTCAGGAAACATAATGTTATTTCAGGGGAAAAGAGCCCGAAACTGCAGGACTGAATACAGATGTGGGGAAATGAAGGCAGCTATGAGTTTCATGATCTGTTGTTCAAACACTATTAAGTCACTTGAAGGGACACTGCTGGAACAGGAAGAAAGCTTATGCTACTAAATTAAAAAAAAAAAAAAAATCATTTAATTCCCCATTTGAAGCTGAGCAAAACTTTGGGAAACTATTTTACTCAGCAGATGAGCTGATGTAAAGGAGGTTTCCATTATTAATTTGTCAAGACAACTTTTTCCATTATCTTTTCTTTTGTTTTTTAATTTCTCTGAGAAACAAGAACAGTTATAAAAGCCGGCAGCTGAGCAGAACTGCTGCGTCAGGATCCCGGCATTCAAAGGAAATCCTGACTGTCATGTTTACTTTATCGCCCCCCCTCCACCCCTCAAAAAAAATGGTGCATATCAGAGAAGAAAAAAAGAAAAGGTTACATGTGATGAGAGCTGTAAAGAAAACCTGATCACATGTGTTTAAATATTAATCCAAAGCCACAGCTGAAAGCACCTGGACAATGAAAGCTGGATTGAACTAGAAATAATTCATGATCCCCTCTTCTCCTGTTTGTATGTTGTTCATCATGGCGCCCCCGCTGGAAGTGGGACCTTGGGCTGGGCTGGGAGTGGAGGTCATGGTATGCAGGTCTTCGCAGTGAGCTTTAAGCTTAGAATATAACAAACACATGAATAATCGGTGAAATGTTTTTGTCTCGGAGCAACAGAGACAAGCAGGAAGCAATCAATCACAGAACAAAAGTAGAGAGATAACGCAGTCGTCCTCGATCTACGCTCCCCTTCCCTCGCAAACGTGAAAGGAAGCCGAGGAAACCTTTTGTGCAGGTCACAGGAGTGCTGAGAAATGGATTCATGTTGACATATTCCAGTGGAACCAGATATCCTGAGTATGCAAGTTCCATTCATACCACGTTTCCACAAGACCTGCTGGGTGCAAGTCAGCAGATCTTATATTTCAGCACGTGCTCCATTCAGACGGGCTGGGTAGGACAAGAAACCCGGCTTTACAGAGCGGCTGGGACATTCAGAGAATAACAATCAGACTGAAATTCATGATAACGACACCTGGAGGAGGAGCTACGCTCAGCTCTGTTTATTGTTTCATTTCCCTGAATCCACAGGAGACAGTCACACGTAGGGCTCAAGATTAATTCGCGTCTGTCTGATAGACTACCTGATGATATTTGACTCTCATTTAATTTACTGTTACTTTTGATTTGATGCTTTTCAGCAGAAACTGAAAGTCAATAGCAGCAGAAGTCCTTCAGGAGGTCGATGAAGGAGCGTGCTGTCCGCGCCATAAATCAACATTAACACAAACCTTTCAACAGAACGGGAGTGCAAGAGGAAAAGATTAATTCTCGTCATCACAAAGGAGCAGATTTCAAAAGTTGCGTAAATCTGCCCGCTACCTTGGCTCTTTCCTTGGAGGTTTGATGCACGCTCCATAAAGCTTACTGCTGTATTGACCGATGGTCCATCGAGGGTCTCTGGGTGCCGCAGCGCACATCGATCTGAAGCCCCGAAATTACCTATTAGAACCATCCTGTTTCTCTGAGCCCATCAACATAACACACTCACTCTTTACACTGATCTTCTGGACCTGGGATTATAATGATAAGAGGAAATGAGAGTTTCAGTGACCAAGACTTATACAGAGTGAGAAAATGACAGAAAAGCAGTTAATACAGACACTTCGTTCAAAATCAAAGATCTTCTTTTCTGTTATTCCCTTTTCCAAAATAAACAGGCTTAGATATGTAAGAGGGCGTGAGGGATGTTTTTCTACCTCCCATTTTCTGGGCTGAATCTGTTCCTGAGTAATTGAGGGTGTAACAGGGAGGCTGATGTGTCTCAGCACACCGGTTTCGGGTTCCGTTCGCTGAATAAAGCCCAGACGAATTCTGTCGTTTTAATCAACTGAACTTCTAAACAGCCTCAGGCTATCAATGAAAAGCCAGGACAGAGAAATTCTCACGCCCACATATAATCTATGACATAAAAACCAACACGAGCCACATGAGAATGTTTTTTCTTTTGGTGGAGTTCGTTTCCTCACGCCGGCCCTACTGTACAGTTACAGCGTGAATTTGAGGGGCTCAATTATACCACAATTACCATAAGACCCACATGTGCATTCCACATTAACTGTACATTTCTAAGTAATACGAATAATGAATGGCTCTGCCAGACTTCGTTGAAGAAAAAAGGAATTATTTCTTTGTATTTAACCGTCATAGTCATCCTGATGTACGCATACCAAGAAGAGAGAACCACGAGCTGCTGGAGGTCAGGAGCCTTTCTCAACGTTCAGCATCTCTAACCTCTAATCCACCGCTGTATCGATCAGCGACTTATAAAGCATATTCAATACTTCAAAAATGTAAAGACGGGACTGCTTCAAGATACAGACGTCTACGACGGGTTGTGCTGTATTAAAAAGAACGCACTGCAGTGAGTCGATATCAGCTTTTCTGGCTGCTTTGTCATCCCAGCTGTTCAGCAAATCCTCTGTAAATAAGGTCAACTGTCTGATTGATTGTTGCACAGCATACTCCGGCAGTCTTACAGTGACAGCTGAGAGGAGCCGGATGAGTAAGGAGCATACATCTGATGTTCGGGTAACATCTTTTTTTTTTTTATTTCTCCTTGTAGAACCTGTCCATGTGTTTGGAGCTCAGCGCCAACAGGAGGGCCGGTGTGAGTCTGACAGGTTACATTATTGTCTGCCGGACCTCCTGTTGAAACACATAAACATCTGCTCAGCAGAAGCTGTAATGCTTTCAGGAGAGATCTGCCTCTCAGCAGCACGTTTAAGCAGCTTTGAGATCCTGTTTCAACCGTTTCCTCATGTGGACACAATGCACGATAATGAGTAACGTCTCCAGAAAAGCCACTTTGCCGTTTTTACCATGACGCTGCATTTAATGACGCAAACCCGTCGGAATTCTGTGTAATAAAAAGGCTGCTGAGATTCATAGATGCTCCCTAATTGTCTCAGAGGGGAATTCTACCGTTCATTTGCTGTACTGTAAAATCGTAGCTCAGCAACATCGCGCACCAGGACGACGCGGTAACAATGCACGTGACTCGGCGGAGCGTAAACAGCACAGAGCTGGAGGTGACGGGCGTGATGGACAAGGACTGAGTGAAGGACAGAGAGAAAGGAATGAGCAGCATGTGATGTACAGAGAGGCCAAAGTGAGCATACATCGGCTACAGTGCGGCTCTGTTTTCTCTCACGTTCGGTCGGAGTGATGAGAGAGAGGACTTCTCACGCTCCGTGCGTCTAATAGGTCCTAATGATGTCCTCACTTAGCCATCTATTCTTTTAACGAGCCTAATGAGAGGGGGCCTGAGTGGAGGCCCTTCACGGACAAATGATGCAAACAGATCTGCAAAGGTCCCGGTATAGGTTTCATTGAAAATGCATCAACAGGATGCGTGTCAGCAGCGGGACAATCAGTGGGAACATGCTGGAAATCAAAGAGACGCTGTTGCCAGGGGGGAGAAAACCAGATTTGAGATGATACAAATCAAACATATTTACGACTGAATGGAAATGGTTTCCTTTATAAATAAATTCTAAAAAACAAGGCTTGAAATGAAACAGATTCTGAGGATAAATAACATTTCAATGGATTTTTTGGTAGCTTTTACATGCGAGCAAGCACTTCTGTTGTTCTGGCAGAGCTCAAACAGAACACCTACAGATAAACCTCCGCCTTACTTCTGTTTTAAAATTTAGCTTAAGCTTGAAATGATATTTTTCTTAAATTTTTTTTATTAATTAAAAAAAAATGTGCTTCTTGAAATGTATTATTTAGTCTGAATTTACTCTCTTACTTCAGTCAAATGGTTTTTTGTTGCAGTGTCACTTTTTCCATCATAATTCTTTTGTCAGTTTCCACTTTGAGAGAGTGCTAGCCATTGAGCAATCCACGTAGAAGGACCCTCCAACTGAATGTAAAAGAAAGTGACAGTCTCTTAAGTCGAAGTCAATTTGAATAAAGCTTGATTATGTGAAATGTTATTTCAGTGACGATGACAACAGTAGATGAAGACCACAAAAACAACAGGCCGTCAGAGCTCTGTAACAGACACTTAAATGCACGGAACATCTTGATAAAGACGTGTTTTGACTCAGACGACACAAACAACTCTTTCCCTCTGCTCTCCACTGCTCTTGGCAGCGTGAGCGTGACATCAGGCTACAGTGCAGTGGCACCCCAGTGTACGGGCTTCAACAGCGCTGTGCTGCTCTTCCTCACACAGATACAAGTTTAACACCGACACATTCTTCTCCAACACTTGATCCCTTGCTTAAGCAGGGGATCAGGTTTCTTGAAGCTCATTTAAGCAGAACTAAATATCCCAAAAGATAAAAATAAAGCACTGGAATCAAAAATGTTGTGTGAAATTTTAATGCTTAATCATGCATGCATGGACACTGGTGTGTGACACACACACCTGCAGCGCAGAGTAATGTATGCAGCTGTTATGTCTCCAATGCGAACTTGCACGTCACAGCCGGAGAGATCACACACACACCCTCGGAGCAGAGCCCACCTACCTCCATACATCTGTCTCCAGGTTGGCCCATACCGTACGAAACTAGATCCGCGCTCTAATGATAAATCGCTGCTGTTCTTTGCGGAGCTACAATGGACCTGTCAGCCATGAGGGAGCAGGAACCTCCAAGTGACTGATTTACTCTCCACTAATCAGCACGTTCCCTCCGAACGTCAATGAAGAGAGGCGGCCGTCCACACGCCGAGAACCCTCCCCCTGCTCAGCTGTGTCCCTCACAGCCTCGCTCTTCCTTTGAACGGCTCCCTTCAGTCTGCTTCTCTTCCCCTTCCCAGCAATCAGCTGTCTGGTCACTCTCACCTCCAAACATGCCTCTGCCCTTATCTGTGGTCATTTACTCAGCTGCTGTGTTGATGTTCACGGTTCAGCAAGGACATGCTCTGAGTCTGTGTGTTGTTGCTCTGCAAGGTCACAGATTGGATTTTCTTTTAACTGCCTGTTTAGGACACATGGTGTTGCCAAAGGGAGGATCTGATCTCTCGACCAGAACACATCCTCAGACAGCCAGGACAGAACGTAGTTAGATAACAGGTTGTCCAACTATCCTTTTTTTTTTTTAAATTTCTTCCAAAATGAACCACACTGTATGATTCAAAAGAAAATTAAACCTGTGAACCAGTTAAATTTCGTTTGTCGATTTCTGTGTTTTATGATTCAGGTCCAAAGTCATGGATTCTTATACCATAAAAAAGTCGTTCTCCTTTCCAGGTAAAAATTATTATTACATCGAAACAGTAAAGTAAACCCTGGCGGTAAATCTCAGTAGCAGTAAATCTGGGAGAGAAGCCAGAGACGCAGGCTACAAGGCTGCAGAAGCCTCTGTGGGACTCCTGACAAGGAAAGAGCCCCATCTGCCTTCATTTGTCCTACCTGCTCCTACTGATGGCTCACAGTGGAATTCAGGACCCCTTTTATAACTGGAAACATGTCCCATTGTTTAATTTCTTAGCTCTCTGCCCTTGACTTACTCACAGCGGATGCCCAAGATGGTTCGACTTTGCGGCCATTATCAAGCAGGCAACTTCGCCGGTTTCTGGGTTTTGTTGTGAAAAACGCAGCCAGAGCCACAGACTATCCACACAGTGGGAGGCAGATTAACATAAGACCTCTATCAAGTAGTCACGGGGGATTTTTCTCAGTCCTTGAGGCTGTTCCCTGTCCTGAAGTCTCTGAACCAACAGATGGCGCTGGTGTACAGTCCACTGTACACCAGACTGAGGGTTTAGGAACATATGAATGATGGAAAGACTCCAACTCCTCTCTATGAGGACGGGGCAAGGAAGCAAGACAGGAAAGAAGAGCTGCAGTGGGAGGTTTATTGTTATAGAAAGGAAGAAAAAAATTAAAGAGAGCAAGGGATACATAAAATGAAGACATTTATTCAAAGCATTTTTGATACTGTTTCATCCTATTTAATGTTGTGGGTCACTGTAGTCAATCCCAACAAAGTATCAACTAACTAAGGTAGGGTACACAAGGGCCGGGTTGCTAGAAACATGAGTTATCCTCACGAGTACCAGCTCGATAAAACCCACGTACGCACAGAGAGAACATGCAAACTCCACAACCTTCTCATTAGGCGCTTCGAGAACGCCTCATCATCACGTCACCGTGCAGCTTTGAAACTACCATCCAAGGTCATAACACGTATTAGTCATGGCGATAATTTCACAGGAACAATCACAAATGGTTTCATGATTGAGCATCAATCTTAAAAATTGACAACATCTGTATTTTATGAACGAGCTTAAGAATAAAAAAAAGCAACGCCATTGAGAAGCGATAAAGTCACTTTGATAACCTGAATGATTCCATCATTTATTTCTCTCTTCGTGGATCATGCAGTGAAAGCAGAATTTATAACAATTGCGCGCACGTGCTCGGATCTCTGAGGCCAGTTGTCAAGGCAACGGCTCCGGCTGACAGAAAAGAAAGCGCTGTCCATACCGCTGCAGGATATAGTTTATGCTTGCACACAAAACACGGGCCTGGATTTACACACAGCCCAAAGCAATTAGTCCAGTCAGGACGAACATTTACCTTTAATGACTGTTTACCAGTCACAGCCCCAGCCTCCCCGGCTGCATGGTGATTTCACTCTCATGCGGGAACACGTGCTAATTACACATGTCATGGGCACACACAATGCAGGCAAGAAAGACACTGTCTAAATTCAACTATTAATAGGTCTAAAATGTAAATTTCGGATTTTCAAATCACATTAACAAATAGAAGTACATAAAAACAGTCTCAAAATGCCCTTCCTCAGCATAAATCTTCTAATGATATAAGCATTAGGGAGCTTGCTCAATGACATTTTAATGTTTAGCCTTCTGCCAAAAGCAGTATTTTATCTGTTAATTTACCAATGCATTGTAAGAGGAGAGCAAGCTGAGCACCCCCAAAGGGATCGCTCTGTTTTATAGAGTCGCTGCGCCGCCGTGCCATTATCAGCCACCCCCCCTGTCCCCTGACCCTATCCCACTTTGCTCACTTCCAACGTGAATCAAAGCACGCTCCGGATAACGAGGGCCCGCTTCCTCGCCCAGAAGAGTCGGTGGATTAGCAACAATTACCAAACGGAGCTTTGGAGGCTTGTTTACTGTACTGTTACTGCAGAGTAAAGCAGGTACACACACAAACACAGTCACAAAACAGATATTACCACTGAAAACATGAAAGACGAAAAGAATCATGCATGCCTGGCAACAGATTCTGCAGCACAACGCTAAAGACTCTTATAATTAGCCAATAATGAGCCGTCTATTTTTAGCCCGCTCCTATATAAATCTATTAACAATCTGGCTATTGCATACAAAGTGAGACTGTGCACATGCATCTGTGCATGTAGAGCAGCACATGGCATGAGGACCACAAGGTGCAGAGTGTGTACAAGAGCTGCAGTGCAGCACCATGAGCTCATCACTCTTCTCTTCTCCCCCACCCTTCCTCCCTCGCTACCCCCCAGCTCACCCCTCCTCTTGCTCACCATTACATAAGTTAATGCAGCACACACCCTCATTATTCTCCAGGCAGGCGCTGTGAAGAGATGTAAAGGAACATGTCATCAAAAGTAGAAAAAACAGCAAGAACAAAAAAGAAAAATAATTCAAAAGAAAGAGAAAGAACAGATTGTGGGCTCTCATCGTCTCCCACTGATCACGACCAGCAGAACAGAGGGTGCACATAGTTTGGCCCTGCCTTAATCGCATTTACGAACATGGACTAAAACAGAGACATCATGGAGAATAATGTGCAAATTTCCCCACGTTTGCATTTCTGCTTTGTGCACATTTTCCTCATCAGACACCTCGGTAAACACCCTGAACATGAGAAGCGTTTTCTCCGGAGGGTGGCCTTTTTGAGCATTAGAGTAAATAAACTAGCTTCCCCGTGTGATTAGCATTTCAAAAGCTGTACAGCTTAACACGAGCAGTGTAGATACTGCAGCAGAGGCAATGTGCCCAGACACCTTCTCCCAGGCTTTCGCCACCCTGCAGCAAGAGCAACAGAACGCTGTTTTTCAGCCTGGCCCTTTATTGACACACAACACTATTTACCGTCATGTTCAAATCGCCTCTTATTGAAACAACAGAGTCACACCATTCAGGATTGTCATTAAAAGTAATACAAAGCAGATAATAAAATGATCTCCCAGAACATGGTCCGCCTGGGAAACTCATGCTTGTAAATTATTCAGTGGTATGCGGACAAAGCCTGCAATTTATACAAAGATCAAAAAGAGAAGAAATTAAAAAGTGGATTTAAACTGGTCAAAAGCACTACTAAAAAATACTCATAATGATGCACCACAGTTAAAAGCTGGGCCGTGTAAACACTGAAAAGACAGAGATGGCGGCAGTGTAACCCTATTTTCCAGAGCATAAACATATCGCCGAGCATGAGTGCAAAAATACAATTTACAAATGTGCTGATTCAACGTCGTCCATACAACACGTCTGTGACTGTCTGTGGCTCGCCTCACTAAAGAAATGCTTTCAAACGGATCCCTCATGTCAGTTTTAATAGCTTCAGTACCTTGTGGAACGCTGGTGCTTCAACCCACTACTCAGTCAAGTCAAAAACTACAATAACAGCCTCCCAGCATCTCCATCATCCTGACATGTCTGACCAGAGCATGACCATCCTAGACACAGCTAAGCTTTTCCACTCAGAAGAAGAGGTTTTTTTTTTTTTTTTACTCACCACAGTGGAACTGCAAGCTTGTGTTGGCAGGTTGCTACTTTTCCATTACACACAGTTCCTCTTACGGGCCCAAAAATGACCTTCCCTTGTCATATAGCCAGTCTACCAAAGCAGAGGACCAACAAAGGGGTCAGCCGTCTGCTCTCATAATATCTACATGCATTCTAGTAGTGTTAGGTCCAGTGGAGGCCGGCGCCGGTCGGAGCCGATACTTGTAGGAGCAGGTCACCCATCATGAAGTGCCGCCGGTCTGTCAGAAGCTGTTTAATATCGCGGGTCAGTCAGACGTGATTCCACAGAGGCTTGTCTCTGTACTCTGTCCCATGGATATCCACTCTGGGACGAGGAGACACTGGTGACAAGCTCCAGATCCACAAGCATTAAATAAGTAATGCTCTCGGCGTCACACTCTTTGACTCAGAACCAGCCAGATCAAATGTTCCCCGGCGTCTACAGTGTCGCAGCTAAAGGATTCATGATGTAGTCAGACATACATGCACACGCTCAGCTACTCCGATCTCCGAGACGCTTTATGGGTCAGTATTAACCCTTTCCAGATGTTTTCGCCCACTTTTCTCTGCCTTTTCTCGGTTATTTATTTTCTACTCCTCAGTTTCATCAAGATAGCAGGCAGGCTAGACAGCAAATGGATTAGATGGCCAGATGTGTTTGGAGAAACTCAGTCTAAGAAATAACAGATATCTTTCGGTTGCAGATATTCCAGTAAAAAACAATCCTCTTCCAAAATATCAGTCTGTAGTGAGGGAGGAACTGCTGCATCTGTATCACAGTCCAATACAGAACTGTTTGGTTCTCCTTCTGACACAGCAATGCACAGATGAGCATTTGTTTTTTTTCAGCATGAATGATTATAAAATGAATTCCATATACAATCAATTACATTCACTGGGTCACCCGGGGTGGCGGCACAGTTCTCCTTCAGTCACAGCACTTTCTCTTCAATAAAAACTCCATTTGTTTGGAGGAGTAGGAGATTTAATTTTTCTCTTCATGTTGTATTCTGATGCTTCAAAGCAGCTGCATCGGATTACCTCTCAGGCTGCACAGTAGTGTAACGGCGAGCACATCCTGGGTTCGAGTCCGGGTTGGGCTTGGTGGATTCTCTGTATAGAGTGTGTATGTTGTCACTGTACATGTGTGTGTTTTTTTTTTCTTCAGGTAACATGATTTGTTCCCACAGTCCAAAAAACAGACATTTGAGGCTGCAAGTGTGAATATGTGCTGCTCCCATGATGGAGTAGAGAGGCTGAAAGGATAGATACTACAAGTTTCTAGATTTAGTGAATATAGACAGTGACTTTTTGGAAACTATAAAAAGAAAAGCGTCTAAATTACCCCTATCTTTTAAAATGATTGCAAACTGACTTGATGGTGGTGCAATCAAGGCTCTGTAGGGGGGGATCAGTTGCTGCAGGACTCGAGTTCCTGCTTGGAAACAGTTCAGTGTGTCTCAAAAACATCTTAAGCACGGCAATGAAGAAAAAACCTGAATATTTCTTTCTTTTTCATGAGGATTAGTGAAAATGCGGTCGCAGGGAACCAAGAATAGCATCAAAAATCTTAGATGGTTTTACAGCATCTTCAAATCTATTTTCAGTGACACTGCAGGATGTTGATGCAGCACAGTGGAACAGAAAGAACAGCTCAATTCATAACAATAAAATCTTTATGAGTTCTGAACAACATTAGCTGGACAGTGATTTCCTTGGACTTAAGGGCTGACTTCCATCCCAAAGACATTTGTTAAAGGATATTTCATCTGTAGTCCGCTATGGCAAGACAAAGTTATCATGAGAATAAGGCTTAAGGGGGATAAAAAAAAAAGGAAAAGTCAGATTATTCTTAAGTCTTTATTATCAGATACATACTCTTTATAAAGTAAACCGTCCTTGAAAATGTCTTCACTGCTGCCTGTCTGCCTTTTTCAGCTGAGTGAGAATGAATTTCCATGGTCGCACAGAGGAAAACCACCAGGGTTTTAGCATATATACAGGAATGTTACATGATCGGGCAGACGTCAGGAATATCTGCGGTCGGTCGGAAAAGCAGTCGCCACTTATAGTGAAGGCGGCCGCCGTCCGTCCGCACTGCTCCCCACCAGACGATCTCCTACCTTATAGTTCGGCTGGAAATGCAGTACTTCCACATGGCATTCCTCACGGCACTGACATCACCGGAGGCATCAGACATGCCCCAAAAAAATGCTCATGGCACCAAAAAGGAAGTTTAAAAAAAAAAAAAGAAAAAAAAAAGTTTAGAAAATACAGAACTGCAGCAACTCCCCCTAAAAGAGCCAGAAGCAGTACAGTCTGTGCTCACTCCCTCCTCAACCACAAATTACACCCCACATCCTTCACTTTCCATAGGAAAGCCACAGAGAACTTCATTCTTCTGCTGCTAAAAGTTACTTGGTCTCTTCCTTTTCGAAGTTCTCCCTGCTCGGAGTTGCTGCTCTAGCAAGCTGCCTGATGACCAAGTAAGGTAAAGGCCCAGTACATATAGGAGAGGGAAATCATCCCTCTTCTTAACAAAAGCTCTCCACCCACAAGGAACCACACACCCGTCCTCTCTCTCTCTCTCCACTCTGCAGACGTCCCCTTCCCCTTTTCTCCCTTTTTGTTCTGTCCAATGCAATCGTTCACTCATCCGCTGCTCCCATGATGCACGCTCCCCAGCGGTGATGGGCAGGGCCTGAGTTGTGTGTTTGATGTGTGTGCTTGTTTATGTGGAAGTCATTTTGGACAAGGGAGAGAGAGAGAGAGGGAGAAAAACAGATGAAGAGATAGAAAGAGCATGAGAGCTTTTAGTCCCTGTGCTGATGGTAATAGTTGGGCCGGTGTCCAACAATTACACTGATCTCAATGGGAAGCCTTTGCAGGAGGGAGGTGAAGCGCGGTTCACCAGCTGGGAGAAGCTGTTTTGAGTTACTACATCGACCTTGCTTTAGCAACATGGCCTCGGCGCTGGGATACGATCTGAGCCGTCACAGCGAAGCCAGACCAGTGTAATGAGTGAACGCCCAGTGACCAGGATGTTCCAGTGACTCTGGGATTAGACAGAAAATGAATTGTCCACAATGTGTGGAAAGAAATAAACAACTGCCTTGAATAATTCCAGGAGCACTGAGTCACACACGCACACCACAAATCAACTGCTAGCAACAGTGGGGGAAAGATTTAGGTAAATATTGGGAAATAAAATACCAAGACATTATATAACAGACACACAAAGATGAAAAAATAGTCAGAAACCTCAAAAACAATGCTGATAATGACATTATAACTAAAATGATACTGAGGTTGCACCTACAGCTGGGGGATTCCCCGAAGCCTACGTTCAAAGGACTGCTGCCAGCTTGATCGCTGATGCATTATTAATGAATCATGGACATTCTCACCTTCAGGATACTGATGCTTATGACAACTGTGTCTTTATCTATGCACATGTGTGAAGAGATTTGCGTATACAGCTATAACAGAAGGCAGGTGTCACTGACTTTCACACATGCAGCATGATCGCAGAGGAAACCAGCTTCTGTTCCAAACATCAAACATCTGCAAAAGACACGCAGGAAGAAATCGCCTGCAAAGACGAGCCAGCTACATTTCTACGGTGCAGGAAAATAATGCGCTCAATCAAGTACTGCAGTTATTGTCTGCAGCACTCAAAAACCCAGCACCTAAATTATGTTGTTTTAAAAGAAAGTAACAATTCAAAAGTACTTCAAGTCCTCTGAAGCTCAAATTGCAGCTTACAGCACTCATGTGAGATTACAGAGGATCAAACGGGATGTAGACCACCCAAACATTAAAGCATCTCCATCACTGGAAAGCCCAACCATCTCTGTGTTTTACTTGACATATCAGGGTTGTTTTGTGTGAATTTCCAAAACATGAAGCTCAGTCTGAGTGCCTGGATAGTTTGTACAGGATGTCAAGCTGAACGGTATTTCTCTACTCTGGTTAATATAGGAAGGATATTTATTCATCTGAATGGTATCAACACAGCACGAGTAGGATGGGATGAGTAATTTTGCACGAGGTGAGAGGGCACAATATACCTTCCAGTTTTCCAGTGAAAAGCTGTGGTAAACATAAGTCAGTGTTAAATGTACTATGTTTTATTGACAAGAGAGAAAACATGGTCTTCATGCACTTGTGTGATGCATTTGCAGTGATTCACTTGAAAATAAATGTGACGGCATGTGGAGTGAAAAGAACGAACGAGCTGAAAACACAATGTAGATTCATGAAGAACATTGTACACTCCACATATGAGCTTTGCAGCTCGCCTCAGCAATGAGGCGCAGATTACGCAGTCGGTGAAAGGTGAGCAAGAAGAGGTCCTCCGGGACACCGATGAATGAATTCACACTGAGCTCGCCCGACACGTCCCCTTCAGCCGTGCCAACGCTAAACAGACGCTAACAAGATCACTCTAAAATGTGAGTTACTTAACTGAGAGCCTTTACAAAATAACAGCCGTAACCTGCTTGACTCTGAGAAATTGCTGATGTTCCAGGCGGCTCACGCTGCCCCCTGCATAATGTCTTTCAGTCGGCGTGCTGAGCCCAGTACCACAACAGTTCCTCCATCAATCAGCCATGTTTGATGAGGTAATTCTAGAGTTGGCTTTAAAAATGCATTGATTTGCCCAATCCTGGTAGCACTTCAGCACAATCAGCAACATCAGCAGCCAGGCAGCCCTCGGGGACGATCACGAGCCGTTCAAAACACATGCGGGGAGAGATCCCAGCGCAACACGTACCGCACAACGCGTCCGTTTATAAACGTACCTCTTGTAAAAGTTGTTGTGCGGGTGCAGACA
The DNA here is from genome assembly GCF_902148845.1 of Salarias fasciatus. Classification (NCBI taxonomy): domain Eukaryota; kingdom Metazoa; phylum Chordata; class Actinopteri; order Blenniiformes; family Blenniidae; genus Salarias; species Salarias fasciatus. The sequence goes on along the minus strand of NC_043764.1, from coordinate 19,131,069 downwards.
CAGCACATGCCAGTAATCCAGGCAAAAGGCTTTGAACTTCCACATCCTCGCGTCCAGACGATCAACAGGGCAGAAGAACAGCAGGATCCAGAAACATTTAAAGGCACAAAAGCATCATAAGGGCGAGAGAAAGCGTTTTTATTTTCTTCGTCTTCCAGTCAGCGAATCCCTGACAGAGGCTGTCCACCTCTGGAGCTCCAGCTTTAGCTCTGCCTCTGAAAGCCTGAGTGGTTTTTAACCCGCCCAGAACGACCGCATCACTCCTGGACACGTCTCTGTCCACGCCAACCCAGAAGTCCAGGACGAAGAGGAGAAACCCTCCCGGATCGATTCGGACCAAACGGCGATGACCGGGATCCACCTCCCGAAATAGGCTGGGTATTTATTGGCTGCTTCCACTCCTGTTTTAACTCTTATTCAGGTCAGTCAGCGTGTCCTCTCCACACTGTGCGTCAGCCCAGGATCCTCTGAGACATGGTGCTCACTCGCAGCCAAAGCTCTGCACGGCTCCAGCAGGCGCAGGTAGACGGGTGTGTGGGAGTGAGGATACGAGGAAGAATTCTCCCAAAACTTACTCGCGTCTGTCTGAACCAGCCCAGACTCAACAGGGATCATCAAAGGCCTCTTCTTCTGTCTCCTCCTCTGCTGCACGAACAAACTTTCTGATGAGGCAAGAGGCTGGGTCCTCCCTCTCTCTCTCTCTCCCTCTCTCTCTGTCAGCACTCTCCAGCTTAATGCTACCTCTTCATCTTGTCACCTTCTTCCTGGAAAAATCTGAACCTTCTCTCTCCTCCGGTCTCTGTCCCCGTCCCCTGGTCCTCTCCCTCTCTCTCTCTCCGTCTCCCTCTCCCCGTTACAGCTGCTGCCATCCACACAGGACCTCCCAGAAATGTGCCGATTCCGGTTGCTGGGCAACACTACGGTACTACTGAAGCTTCAAATGGAAGCCCGGCGGAGGAGCGCGTGATTGGCCGGCTGTCAGCGGGGAGGGGCTGCTGCAATGTTGTATGACCACATGAGTTTAGAATACACATGCTTTGTTCGGATCAATATGAGAGCTTCAAGTGCTGTCATATTCGCTCAGTCTCCAGCAAAACAAAAAACAAAAAACACTTGATTTGACTCATCAAGATCATAACTGGAGTTACATGGCTTCAACAACTAGTCGAACATTCATAAATCCATTCATGCACTGAATTCAGCTATAATGCTGAGATGCAGAGAGACGCAAATTCTGCAAATTAAAAGCTTTTAATGGGGAAAGCAACGGCATGAGGTGGCATCACAATTTAGTCCGGTTTGTACAAATTAAAATTATACAAAATATAATATACGAAATTCAATAATTGCGTTAATGTCTGTGTAACAGCAGAGGACAGCGTGAGATGAGACAGACGTCCTGCCAAGACGACCCCTGAACGGAGCAGCTGAAAGATGAAGAAGACGGCATTATTAACACCATTATGCGTTTTTCTCTTTAGTAAATCATCACTTATTCCCAGTCCAGCTGATGCACTTAATGTCTGAAAAATCTTTTTCAGATCTATGTCAAAGTATAAACACTGTACATAAAAATCTAGTGCAATGGCCATAATGTCTATTTTTAGACTACAGTGTGAGATATTGTAAACCTCTTACAGAAATAAGGGTAAAAGTATTTATTTCTTTTGAAATTCTTAAGCTATAAACTATGTAAAATGCAATTTTGGCCACACAGAGATTTCGATTTCAGCATAAATGTACTGACATGTGATGATGTTTATTTTTTCTCACCTTGAAAAAGAATAGAAAAGATGCAAAAAGTGTTCAAATATCCTTTATTTAATTTTAGAGGTTTTTTAAATGAATGGCCTGTTAGAAGGCTTGATCCTTGAATAGATCAGTGTGTGTGTGTGTTCATTACAGCCATGTTTAAACCTTGTGCTGCAATGTTTGCTGGAGCCATAAGCTTAAAGACACATAAGGCGCTGCTCTCTTTTCTTGCTGAGGGGGTTTTTGTATCTGAGCACAACCACAGTGCTGTTCTTCCTCTGCCTGAGATGCAGTGCCACGCTGCAGTGCCACCCAGTCCCAGCAGTCATGGGAAAAAAAAAAGGGTGTGGAAGGGCCTCTCATCAATATTCAGCCACAGTCCAGAGTCCAAACACAAACACGCTGGAAAATACTTGAAAATTTACACAAACAAGTGTACTTGCAAATGCAAACACAAACAAATACGTATTAATGTCTATGCATATTTGCACATTAACGCACTAATTGGTATCATTTGGGCTCACAAGTCAATCACCGCATGACTCTTTTCAAAACCTCTTCTGGCACAATACGGGCCTCTTCTGTTTTCCCAGGCAAACATATAGAAAGACCGGAGCAGCACAAAGGCTAAGCTATGAGCCCATGTGAGCAGCAGGGACACAGAGGAATTAATGAATACACACACTATTCGCTGGCCTTTTGTCACCAGTTCGGCCTCCTGATTTACACAAATCTCACAAATGACTGCACAATGCCAGGGTCCTCCATCACTACTCTAGAAATAAAGGCTCACAGAGTTTAGATTTCACACAATTTCTACTAACGGACTGCAGATTGAAGTAAAAGAGATTCAGATTCATTTCCAAAGCACATAAAGGCAGTTCACCATTAGAATGGTTCAATCTTTTCTTTAAGCTCCCTTGTTCTTTTCCATGCCCTCGGTGAGCACCGCAGGAGGAAACACATTAGTGATAAGCACAACCTACAACAAGAGCAGCAACTGCACAATCACTTCAAAGCCATGCTGACTGTGATTGAAACACACATGACAGCCTATTATTTGTTTTTGCAGGATAGAAAGCTGAACAAGTTGTGTATACAAGGCTAACAGGCTATAATTTGATGCCTGGACGGGTGGATTGTTTGAAATGGCAAGCTGTGGCACGTCCTCGTGTGTGGTTAACTTGTATGTGTGCGCAGGGAGACACTCGCTAAATTAACATTTTTACATGCAAGTCTTCATTTAAACAGTTTATTCATTGGAAAATGTTTTTATTAGCAATTTTTTTTGACAACTATGCTTGGGAACTAGCACTACCAAATTCTGAAAGTGTGGATCTACTGCCTTTAAAATACATTTAGCAATACAGTACTTACAAAGTAATTACAACTTCTGCTCCTTGAAAAACAAATCATTTTTCCAAAGCGTACCAGGAAATGGACTCACAGCCACAAATAAAACAGACATATGCTGCATGTTGCCCGCGGGCTACAAGCTTCCCATGTCTGGCTTAGATAGTCATCTAAAAGATGAAACTGCTACTGGGCTGCAGCCAGTAGCCAATATCTTTCATGTGTCTCCTCACGTTTTTGGAGCAGCTATAAACCTTGATAAATATTGGAAAATGCAGAGGTCAGAGAGCGAGTCAGTTATCAATTTTTCCAACATAAATCTGCCCAATTATTGCATTTTCAGCATGTGTGTATGTGAAAGACATGAAAAATGAAAGATATTTCCTTCCCCCGACTGAAGTCCCACCTGCAGCGCAGGTGGATGAGGAGGAATCTGGACTGTTTCAGAGATCAAAGGCCTCTCGCACTGTTAACTGTACCTGCTCAGTCATTAATCAGGAAAATGACCCCATTTTGAAAAGCCTTTTCACAAGTCTCACCATGCAGCATCACGCTGTAGTACACTGACACAGGCTGGTTTCGGGCATTACTGTGAAAAGGCCTCCTTTCTCTCTGCGACTGACACAGTCAATCACGGATAAGCTGCCCTCAGGATTTCGCCACGGCCTGCTTTGAGCAGGAGGAGCGCAGTCAATAAACACTTCAATAGAAAATGGCTCGCTGCAGAGAATTTTCTCTTGGCTGGCATGTAAGAAGGGATAAAACGAGGAGCTGGTTGGAAAAGTACTGGACCAGGAACCAAACACTGAGGTAAAAGAAGCAGGAATGGGTGCAGGAAAGTGACCGATTATGCAAAAAAATGGGGGATGAAGGTACGGGGTGGACTGTGAAATCAAACTCTTTAAAGGGGAGGGACGTCAGTAGCTTTAACCTAAACCCTAACCTCACCTTGTGAAATCATCCCGCTGACCCATCCAAAACAGCAGCAGCTGCTGTCTGGCAAAGGATGAAATAACCATCACATGAAGGCCGCCGCAAGGTAAAAGGCACATTGTAGGAATTTAAGCTGAAGACATTATTATAACGCAGATTTCACAGGAGAGCGCAAGCTCATAATGACATCTGTGTGAAGGACGGTCGGAGTGAAAGGATGTGTTAGAAAAGTTCACCCCCTGGTGGCAGATCGGAGCATCTTCCATTCTTCAGCATCTCAGGAGAAACTGAGGCCGATGATGTGATCAGAGGACAAATCTGTCACACCTGCTCGTTTACACAGAGCGCAGCGGCACTTAAGACATAACAATACATGATTCCAATGCTTATTCAGCGTCTAACAAAGAGAACTTAAACAGCAAGCATCAGATTACTATAATCAACATGCATTCATATGCAAAAAAAAGCTATATAAACACTGACTCTTTGCACACGTGCCTTCCCTAATGTCATCCACTTTTTTGTCGTCTTCTGTGATGCATAAGAACAAAACTCCACCACTCAGATGAGGAGATATCGTTTACAGCAGAAGCTCAAGAGTATCTCACTAACATGTCAGTTTACACTACAGGGCAGATAATATCATTCCACAGAGGAGCTCTGGGGAGCTGATCTTACATTTAAGTTACAGAACAGTCTATATGAGCACAAGCTCCTGCAACACACAGATCGTACTGTACAGCTGTTTAGCCGCCAGCCTGAAACCAGCCATGCGGAACGTAGTTAGAGGCAAAACAGAGAAGAAGGGGAAGAAGTGCAAAAGGCAGAACCAGGGAGAATGAGAGAGATCCATAATGACAGCACGCTCACTTGCCAGTGCGGGGCTTTATATTAAAGCAGAAAGCAGAGGCACAGACAAAACGCAAAGGAAATACACAAAGAGGGGGAAAATGTCGGGAAAGAAATCCTTTGTGGCTGGTGGAAACGATTCTACAACTTTCAGTCTCTGTCTGCTACGCTGAAGGGCTTTTATAACCCGGGGCTGGGCATCAAACCGACGTCGGATGCTGTCTTTCCTGGTCAGAGAGGGTCCACACTGACGCCGGACCACCAGAACTGCACACATACAGACACGGGATGAGAGCTATCCAAATACATGTGTTGAACATTGCGTGCACGCTTAGAAGTGAGGCAATATGAAAACATGAATATGATTCACTGTTTAAAATTCTTAATGAGATTAGCACGTCTCGTAGAAAGGGGGAACAAACAGAGCACACGCAGAAATTTCAGAGTCATGTGAAGACAGACTATACAAACATGAGTCACTTGATGGGCACCCTGTGGAAATGTCTTTAACTGTGACAGTTGCACCTTTTTTCAATTATAAAACAGTGAACAGATAACCATGGTAATCCCACTCAAAATGCAGAATTGCCTGCTGAGTGAAATAATTGTATGGTTATTGTTACATAACATTGTTGCTGATAAACATTCGCATATCTGGTTTTTCTATATTTTTTTTGCCAGAGGAACAAAATGTTCTGGAGAAGCATCTTTTTTCTGAAGCACCCAACTCTCCTCTGCGCTGTCGCTTCAGACGCTGCTATTGGCAAAGGCAGGGGCTTATTATGGGCTGTTTTAAACCACGAATGCATCAACTCAAGCTTCTCCCCTGGGGAAACTTTAACTCAGCGAGATGCGCCGCTGAGAGCCCGGCAGCTCCAATCGGTTTGATCGTCCTCGCGCATGGCTGACACAGCTCCAGCTGCATACTCGGCCACAGAAAAACTCGGTGCCAGTCGACAGATGTCCGGTTGCTGACGTTTCGGTGTGGGGAAATGACAGGGTTTGAGCTGACTGAGCACAGCCTGGGCCAAGTTTGAGCTATTTCGACTGAAGCCAAAATGCCACTGTAATATTGGGGTTGAAATCGGTACAGTTGACTCAGACGTTCATGCTGGACGAACTTTAATTATGATTAACTGTATTCTAATCTTGCCTGTCATGTCAAAAGTGACTGATGGAAGAGAAATTACGGGGCACGTATGCCCTGCAACCTGTCAAGACAATAAAAAGGACTGAAGCAGTTGCTGAATGAATCTGTGAAGAGAGTCCTCGGAAGAAAGATGTAATTAAGCATTGTGGCGCTTTAATGGCTGTGATTGAATCCACTTTCCAACATGACAGTGGTTGTTTATGTCAGCAGGCAGCCATTGCATGTATCAGAAAAAAAATGAAAAGGTGATTATAGTGACAGGCCTGTTCATGCTAACAGCATGTATCAGCTTTAACAAGTGATTCACTGCCCTCACGATGCAGCTTCATGCCCTCATCTCCTGACGCCATGCAAAGTGACAGCATGCTCGATGCCAGCCCGTGCGCCGGCAGTTCAATGCGCCGCATGCAGTTGTTGTCTTATGCAATAGCTCCATCCATCCTACAGCTGCCGTCCGCGGCGGAGGCACATTCGGAGTGGCGCTGGCAGTCGTCTCTGTGCGCTCTCCCCGTCCGCAGACTATACAAACTCTGCCGTCAAATGCTCATATTCAAAGTGGAGGAATGTGCCGTCAGAGGCTTACGGCCCTGGTGACGCACTCGCCTTTTTATTTTTTTTCCCCCCATAAGCATTGGCGTCACTTTAACAGCAGCATTTCATTAAGAACGTCTCAGCCTATAATGGAAAACGGGCATCCCTGCTGAAATGGGCTCACGGCATGAATGCCCTCTGAGAATGCATGACATTAACCGAATGAAGGGTAAAGCCCATTGATGTTTATTAGCCACCTTGCATACGAAATGTTATATATTCAAGTGCAGTGCTGAATACAGGGGAATGATTGTGAATCACAGCAATGAATAAACGCACAAAGATCACACTTGCTGCAGGATAATACCACAGAGAACAGGATTACCCATTCAGGTCATTTTGTGCATACCTTTTCTCACGAGAATAATGGGAAAATAACCAGCTACCAGAAAACAAGCATTACTTCTTTTCTTTTTTTGCACACAAGCTGGGTAAACAGCTCACGTGCGGCTGAACAGTTATATATAATACAGCAAACTTCTCACAACCTCGAAAAATTCCCACGCTACAGAATACAGTATGTGCAGCACTGCCGCATCAATTCTATTGACTAACTCACATGAGGAAACGTCGTTAAAATTCTGATTTGCCACCAAATGTCACCATTGTGTCTCATGCAAAGCAAATAAGAGTATCTGTCAACATTATGTGGCCTCACCGCTCTGCAGCAGTAAAGTGAATGAGTCAATTAAAATTACCCAGGCTCTCTGTCAAATAGCTTTACGCATGAAAACATATTCACAAATCTGATTTCATTCCTTTAAACAAAAAAAAAAAAAAGAACATAAAAGGCTGAGTTTCAGCTTTCTTGGCAGGGAGAATGTACATTTTAGGTCAAATAAAAGCACCCATAAGTTTGCCCCACTGCGCTAAGCTGAAGAAAATACACCTTGCGTGCCGTGCTGTATTTTGGAGGATTCAGACCGAGACAACCTCTGCATGCCTTCAGGCCTTCAGTTAGGGATTGTAGCATCCTTAAAGGCCAAGAAAAGTCCTTGGCAAAGCCCATGACTTCTTCCTCCTATTGGTCTTCCAGTCTTGTAGGCACAGCATTAGAATTCCAGAGGGATGGAGGGGCTGTCAGCGATGATCAAATGACATTTACAACCAAACGGGCTCGTCCTACTCCAGCTCCTCATTATCCAAGTATTGTGAGTGTCCGTGTGTTTGACAGACAGAAATTAGCATCAGCCTTCATCACATCTCCTCCATCCGTTTCACAAAGTCATTGATTCGAGCCACACTTTGCCTTCCTGAGGTCTGCCCCTTGGCCAGGTCACATGACTCTCTGTGGTTAAAGCCTCCCTTGGATTAAAGCTGGAGAGAAAATCTTCAGCCACTACGTGAAACCACAGATAGACTGGGATGTTTTCTTGTAGTACAACACCGTGATGAAGCTGCAGAGGTATTTTGGGAAATTATAATTCATTGTGGAATGAATATACTTAAAAATCCAAAGAATTCATTTAACAATTTGCATTGTGCACAAAGAAAAGAAACACGGCAGAGATGCAAGGCATTAAATACCAGACGTTAAATAGTTATTTGCTTGCAAAAGGCTCAGTGGAGACCCATGAAGGTCTCATATTCATTAAGATGACTGATCCCCATGTATGCTATTAGATCACAACATGACAGGGTAATTCAGCTCAACGTTATGCACCAGCTGCTGAGTGCATGCGTGAAAAATGCAAGTGCTCATGTCCCTGGTTTCATTTACAGGGCTATGGAGGAATCAGGGGGTTCACGGTGATGCAGACTACACATGTTAGAAACAAGGAAAACAAACTCAAATGTGCCTCTGCAGACGAACAGGGTCGAAAAAAATGCTTATTAAGCTGAAGCTGCTGTGCACTCGGCAAGGACAGATAATGTGCTCAAAATCTGTGTGCCTCATCATAAAAACAATTAAGATTGTAACTTGACACAAAAATGGAAAAAGATTTCATTTTTTCAGCCTTTCATTGCAGCAGAATCAAGAGATTTACTGAAGAAGAAAGAAAGACAAGCTTTCCACACACAGACTGAAGGAATCATCGCGATCCCAAAAATAACAGCTCCGTCCGAGCCGCATTTCTTTATCTCACACACACACACACACACACACAGTGTACCAATCACACAGAGGAACACACTCACACCCACAAATATACAGCAGAAGCTGCGAGGAACTCATGTGCCCAGTACGAGCTGTCACAGCATCATGCAGAAATGAGTCATTTTTCCCAGCCGCCCCGGGCTCCAGAGCCATCTCTCACATGACTGTTGTGGTTCCAGTCATCATGGAAAGCAGGCAAATACAAAACAACACTTAGGGTTTGCCATTTTGCATGAAGAACACATGGCATTAATTCATCCGGGTGAAATCCGAGAATGTCATTCACACAAACGTACGCTTGCAAGTGGCCGCCCCTCCCCGAGAGAGAGACGTTGTTTACCAAGAAGGCAGGAAGGGGAACATGAGAGGACAGAGCAAGGTCTGGATGCCATAGGTGACTCAGCACGCACTCCAGAGGGGGCAGACGCCGCGTTCTCCACTGCCGCCCACTCGGCTGCTGCCTCTATGAATGGGAGCTACCCCGGCTGCCGCCTGAGCGGGCGGGCCCGCCTGTCTGCCCGTACCGACGGCGTTCCCCGCTCATCACGCTACTCACATGTCGTAGAGCCGGTAGCCCATGGCGGAGCCCGGTCTGCTGGAGTGGGACCCGGGGTCGCGCGTCCGCCTGGGGTCCGTGCTGCTCACCACGGCGCGCCACACGCTTGGCTTGTCCATCCTGTACGCTGGGTCAACGGGACTCGATGGTGGGACGGCGTGCGCACACGGGCTCACTCACACTCGCTCTCCCCTCTCCCTCCCAGTCACAAACATGGGCTGCCAGAGAGCGGCGCGCGTGATGTAACGAGAAGCGTCCAAGAGGCTGGCAGCTGGTGGGGGGGGGGGTGGAGGTAGGGGGGCTACTGATGGAGGAGGAGGTGTAGGGTGGGGTGTTGAAGATCCCAGAAGCTCCAGAAGCCAGATGCGAAGTTTTGCTTCTAAATCAAAGTGGATGATTGGTAATCATTTACAGGTATCAATGTTCCAGGTGACTGCTGCATGGAAATGAAGGCAGCGGGGCGCAACCTGCAGGACGAGCTGCAAGATTTACCCCGATCTCTCATAAAATACAGAGGAGCATCTGCGTACACCTCCCTCCACCCTCTTATCTACGCTCAGTAGTACAGTCCTCAGCAGGGCCGTGCGATTGGCTCCTTGGTCTCCATAGAAACAGGAGGATGTGTCAGAGGTAGGGCTCATTATCATGCCTGCTCCCTTCCCTCCCTCCCATTTTGTTTTCGCTCCCTCCCTGCTCTCATCTCTCTCTCTCTCTCTCTCTCTCTCCCTCTTTCCCCATTTCTCTTCTTCTCACATACTCAACCCCCCGCCCTCCCTCTGAATCCCCCCCCCTCTTCTGGAATCAATGCACTTTTCTCTGTGGTGTTTTTCAAAACACACAAGGCTTTTCAGCCTAATGAGGAGCCGTGCAAACAGGTAAAGATGCTGCACCGCTTTGGTTAATTATGCCTGCAGAGCAAGAAAAACACCAGAGAACTAAGAAAGCACGATACCGTAACATAGGTGCATGAATCTTTCAAAGCGGACACAAGGTACAGTAAATAAGTTTCAAATTCAGTCTATTTTGTTCTTATCTATATGTTGGACCGCATCTATAAATAAGCGTGGGCCTAAATAAATTACATTGGAGCTGAACCTGGATTGATAGCTCTGCTTAATTGTGACATATTGTTTTTGTGCCATTCTTAAATTTCTTTTATAACATCATATGATCACAATATTGAAATAGTTATCTTGGGGAATAAAGAAAAATGACTTGATTATCAACATTTAGCTGACTGTAAAAATCATGACTGTATAAAAACAATTACGTGTTTACTTAAAGTACTTAAGTCAGCACTATTGGTGAAAAACAAGCAAAAAAAGGAAAGCCATGCAAAACAAAAGAATGAACTGACTGGCCACTTTAATAAGTACCCAAAACAACTGCTCTGTCATAAAATTTGCTTTCACAACAGAATTGCGGTTCACTTGGTGTGAGTACCACAGAGGTTTTTGATTTCGGGCTGTCAGGCAAAGATTAACAGTTTTAAGTTTGCATCTTTATAGCATTTTTGTAAGCCTGAAGTTGCAACTGCAGCTTTGCACACTTTACATTAAATCCCTTTATTCATCTCAGGGTCAGAGCTGGAGCCGATCCCAGCTGACTGAGGACGGGAAGGTGGGGGTGTAACCTGGACACCGATCCACCAGAGCAAATACAGGCACAGACGCAACTGAGAATCCGCAGTTAACCTCAAACACATGCTGCTGAAGTGTGGGAGGAAACTGGAAAACCAACGCACAGACACAGGAAACATGAAAACTCCACATAGAAAGGCTCCCAAACCAAACCCTCATTTAAAACCAGGGATGTTATTCACCACTGCAAAACCGTACAGCCGCTTTCAGAAAATTGGAGAAACATGTCAACTCTAACTGGAGATCTTTTGCTTTCTGAATGTGTTGATAAAGACCATGTTGCTGTATCACTGAGTGGCTCTGTTAAACAGCTGCTTTAATAAGTTAAGAAAAACAACAGCTCATGGTGGAAAAAAAAAAGACAGTCAGTCATTTGGGGATATTTCAACAATCTGTGAGTGTGGCATCATAAGACATAACCCTTCGGATGAGGTGCCAGAGTTCAGGTAACAAAAACGATTCATGTCGGGTCACTTTCAAAGCCTCTCCGACTATCAAAGTGTTAACTCTCACACCAGATGCACCAAGCCAGAGAAACACAGAGGACATGGCTTGCACAGGTATTGCATCATGTTCAAGTATTGCCAGGAAACCAGAAAGAAAGTATAAATATTGAGTAAGAATATTGCTAAAGAGCCTGATTTCGATAAGGATGCTGCAGTTATCTAATTCACAATATGTGCATCGACGGTGAGGCTGTTGACACCTTTATGAGAGAACTGCATTCAAAACAGGACAGATGTAGGAAATCGGTCGTCAAGAGATTCTAATGCCACACGCACACACACTGTGTCACAGCAGGAAGCCTCAGCGCTGTGCTTGATAATCACAGGTTACGCCGCTGATGTAATTGCAGTTCGTTGGTGTACATATACAATTAGCCACTACACAAGTTAATTAAAAAAGAGACAAAGGTCTGACATTATTAGTCACCTTGAAAGTAGCACTCGATACATCGACAGCACCGCATGCCATCGAGTCTGCTTGAGATGAAGCACAGCCTCCCCGAGGAGACCGTGTGCCAGCAGCCTGGCTTCCTGTCTTGAGCACACTGTGTGTTCCTGTGTATGTGTAGGTATACGGGTGTGTGTGTGTGTGTCTGCATATGCAGTAACTCATTGATTTGCATGATAAACCAATATATATGAACAATACTGACCTTGTGAGCTGTGAAATGTATGTGTGCACAAACACACACAGTCAATATTTCACTTTGGTCTTTCTTTGCGAAGGTTTAGCATTTCCTTTCTGCACACTGAAGGCAACCAGACCACCTAATCTTACTACCCACCAACAGGTTTGATCTGTTTATACCTGCCAGGCAGGACTGGGACGAGAGACCACCTTAAACATTCACTCCATTAATTAGCAGCTAATATTTGAATTTTCTAAATATTGCAAGTTTTATCTGGAAAACTCTTCATTTTCAAAGGGCTGGTAAGCACCTCAGACCACATCCTACTGTTCAACGAGAGGCTTAATTACTGTTAATTTGCTCCAAAAGTCAGTTAATTTTAACAAACTCTGAAACTTAGGATGTCTTGGATGAGTGTGCCCAGATGAGAAATGGTGATGAGGGGAAGATGCTCTGTCGGGGGGGCATTAGTGATTTCCTTTCTCTTCAACATTTACACCCTGAACACAGTAGCCAATGCACATACGAACAAAGGACCATATTAGTAATAACAATGTCTCAAACTGACAACTGAATTCACAGTTTTGCAGCACAGATGAGACTTGTATTACAACTGCAAACACTCCCATGATTTCATATTTAATATACTTATTTATTACTTAAGGTCCAATTCAATTTGTGGCGCTGTACACAACCTGATATGCTGCTACATTATCTTTTTCTATTAAATTATTCTCAGTCCGTCTTCACAATTTCAATTTGTTCATATTTCAATTTGATATAATGAATAATAATTCCATACAGTGAAATAAGCAAACAGACGGTTTAATTAGTGGCAAAATCAACTTAGTTTTTCTAACGATACAAAATGTACAACACACTGACCTGTGCTGAACTTGCCATGTTTACATGACTTTAATTGACCAATAAATACAAAACAAGGAAGAAGTCTCATTGTTTCCGGATTGTTTTTCAGAAAGCAAGAGCAGTGAAAATGATGTGACAAAAAAACACAACAACCATAAAAACAACAAGGCAATCACTTGGTATCTTGAAATTCCCATTTCAACAGTCCGTGAAGTCACAAGTCATGGTTATAATGGACAGAGGCCAAGCAGAAAGAGGGAGAGAAGTCTTTGAGTGTGTTTTGAAAAGAACAACACAGCATCTGAACAGCTTCGGGCTGAGCTGCACACTAAACCAATTAGGGCTCCACAGGCAAAGGCCAAAGAGGACGGGACTACTGACAGAAAAGACCAATATTTGCAAAAAAAAAAAAAAAAAAGTTAAAAAAAAACAGCTCTGTCTTGTGGGATGAAAACAAAGTAAACCTCAGTATGGCTCAGTTTGTTCAGAAGAGACTTTTGTTTTGTGACTAGAAGACATTATTTTGGATCTATAATGCTCTGGAGCTGCTTTACTGTCTCTGGTACTGAATGAACTGAACACATCAAGGACTTATGTAGATTGCCAAAGTATTTCAGAGCGACATGTGGCAAAAAAAATGTCAAAAAAAAGAAGGATGAACTGCTTTGAATGAGCTTTAACTGAGCTCTCACTCCTCACTACAACACACGTCATGTGTGTGAAATAACTGCTTTGCTTTTATACTAAATACTGACCATATGTTAAGATTAAATGCAAGTTAAAGGCAACATTCACAGACAAATTCAAAAGCCTGATTTGTGAACCAAGAGGAGCAGCTTGTCAAAGATGTGATTTACAGATTGGATTGAGAAACATAAAATATTAATACAGAGCAGACAAGTAAAACCTAGTGATCCGAGTTTCTCTTGAGGCTCATGATTTTGTAATCAAACATGAGTTAATTGCCAATAATCAGCAAAGGAAAACATTCATGGAACAAAAATACTGTATTAATGCAACACTTGTACACAAAAGGCCTATTTCCCTCAAACATTGCTCACAAATTTGTCTAAATCTGGGTTAGTGAGCACTTCTCCATTGTCGAGATAATCAAGCAAGAACGTCCATCAGAGCTGCTGCCCATCAACAGAATGTTCATTTCTCTACTATAAGCTGCTTCCAGAGAATTTGTCAGTATATCCAACTGGCTGCAGACCACATGTCGCCACATCAGTTCACACCCTCCACATCCAGCAAGTTCACCTCCTCCATGGTCTGAGAGCAGCCGCCCAGACAGCTGCTGCAACAATCGGTTTGCAAAACCAAAGAGTTTCTGCAGAGAGTGTCAGAAACTGTCCCAGGGAAGCTCATCGTCATGACCGGCTACAGTTCATCTTCCTGTTCACTCAGACGCGATGCTCAGGATCGGCGTGTTCCAGTTCCTGCTGATATCCAGCAACTTCACACAGCCATCGAGGAGCAGTGGGCCAACATTCAACAGGCCACAATCAATAACCTGATCAACTCAATGTGTCGCACTGTGTGAGGCAAGTGGTGGTCGACCCTCATGCTGACTGGCTTTCTACCCCCCCCGCCTCAATACAGGAGAACTGCACACGACACACCTGTGCAATAATCCTGCTGTTTAATCAGAATGTTGATCTGCCACACCTGTGAGGTGGAGGGATTATCCCTGCAAAGGAGAAATGCTCACTAACAGATTTAGACAAATCTGTAAACAGTATTTGAAAGAATCAGGTGTGTTTTGTGTACGTAGGAAAAATCTCAGATCCTTGAGTTCAGCTTATGAAAAATGGGAGCAAAAACAAGAGTATTGCATTTATATGTTTGCAAAGTGTAAGTATTCGTCTTGGCTATGGACACTTTTTCACATTTCAGAATAGTTCATTTGCATCTATGTTGAAGAACATTCTCAACTCCTGAAAAAATATTGTGATGCTAATGTTTCGAATACACGCTAAGTATGGCTGCTTAGATGCATTTATTCTGCATATGTTGGCCCTCGTGACAATCTCCCGAGTCCTCCTATTTCGCCATATGGCCCCTTTTTAATCCAGCTGGCTTCAGCGTGCGATGTTGTTACATTACAGTGGCAGGATGCTGTGCAGGATCGCATGCAAAAAACATGCCCACAAAAAGGCACAGACACACACACACACACACACAATAAAATGCACAGCTTTTATCGTGACAGAAAGTCCACACTGATAAGCCTGAGCTTAAGGAGGACCGACGTGAGGAATTTAACCGAAAGCCGATGGGAAAACCTACAGAGTGAGCTCATACCGACCAAATATACAGAAACCAGGCCGACGGCATAATGAGAAGGAAACACCAGAACAGTCAATAGTCACAGGAGGGTGTTAATGAATCGCAAACAGTAGAAATCCAAGCAGCTGGCCGAGTGTGAATCATGTTCTTATGCAAGAGCTGAGACAATAAACCTACTAGTCCATTAACCGAAGATTAATTCTGATTATTCATGTCAGAATTTTGTTTGCAAAATGCTTCAAATGATGGATTCCTATTTCTTGAAGGTGAATCATTTGTGACAAGAGATGGATAATCATTGCTTTTTTTTTTTTTTTTTTTTTTTTTAAATCATTCTCCGGGTAATTTAAAGCCTGAAACCCACAGACGTCTGATTATTCTGATGGGACATTGTTTTTTTCCCCCTATTATTATCTGACATCTCATCATGAGTATGACTCATCGGTTCTTACAACGGAAAACTTTTGGATTAAAAAGAGATTAAAACGCTCCTCCGTTCCGTGTTCAGCACTGTTTTCCCGCCGTACAATTTATCATCGTTCAAGTAAAAAAGCCACGCACACGCAGAGGCACACAAACAACTCAAGTGTGTCTCGGTTGGAATTGAAAATCACACCACTTGACTCCCTTACTCCCTTGCCTCGCTTGTTTAGCTGAATTGGCTGTCAGTGTGTGCTGAGTTGCTTTAGCTGATATAAAGACAGATAACTGAGAGCACAAGTGCCGGAGGTCACAGAACAGTGTGCGAACTCCTCAAAATTGAGGCGGCAGTTTACTCCCATCAAAGAGCAATCTGTTGTTCTTCTCAGAACAGGCCGCATGCCCGCTGTCTTCAAGAAGAACCGTCCGTTTGCAGCGCAGCGATTTCTATATGTCAACACAGCGGATAGGTGGATGGGTTCTTCCGTATTTTGTGCTGTGCTGAGGAGCTCTGCAGGGGTCTGTTCTCAAGCATCAGAGGAGAGACAGTGCATCCAATTCTGACCTGAGAAAAAGAGGTGGAAAAAAAAAAAAAAAAAAACTTTCTGCAGCACTTTGGGCCGGACGCCACAAGATGGCAGTGTATCCCCTCGCCTGCAAGAGCATCGTGGTGTGATCAATGCCATCATAGAAGTCAGAGAACAATTCCCTCAGGAGGTTTTTCTGTGAGACCACATGTGACAGACCAGATGAGGAAATTCTGCGCGCTCAATTTAGCAGCGTTAATCAAATGAGCAGGGAGAAAGATGACAATGTATTAACTCTGACTGTGCGTTTCATCACAAGAGGCCACGGTCGGAACGAGAAACACCAAAAGCCCACGTCCGCGACCCCTCATTCGTGCCTCTCCGCGCTCAGTGACCTCGTCCGATGACAAACGCACCCGTGAACTTTCCGTTCCACCAAAACATTTTCATACCCTCCCTTATTATCGTGTCAACAGCTGGGAAAACTGACCCCCCGACCGCCGCCCTCAGATAACCACCTCTCCACCCAGCTCTGGAGATAAGGGGCGGGAGGTTTTGTTTCCCTGCTGTTTTTCCATGTAACAACACCGTGCAGCCTCTCTGTAGCTCGCTGGCGAAGGGCGCAGTGCTGTGCAAAGGCTCCTTCTGTCACCGACTTGGCCCCGAGCCTGAGAACTTCAGAGGCAGAAGACAGATGAGCTTTTCAGAGCCGGCCAAACAAAGAGCTGTCTCTCTGCCTCTTAAGAAGAAGGAGAGACAGAGACATGACTTGACCCCTCAGGACTCAGCTGAGGCTCTTCATTACCATCACACAGGTTCTGACTTTTTCCCGATAAGACTTCAGTTTTACTAATATGGAGACGCTCCGGTTCTCACATCCCTGATAGCTTCAGCGCAGGAAGACGTCCCAAAGCTTATACTTTAGTGAAGCTACCACTATTATAAGTAAACACTCCACCACAAGTTAGCACAGCATGTTTATTTACATGGCAACAGTCAGGCAACAAGCAATTTAGACTGTTAAAGAACTTATAAATGTATTAGAAAAATTAAACATTGCTGGAACATAATTAGATTTTAGATCATTAAAACAAGACAATTGTTAAACACAACACCGAAAGTCCAATTAAAAATCTCGCACGAAGAAAATCCAATCACTGACAAGTATAACAGCAGTAGCTGCAGGTGAAAAAACCAAAAGTATGCTCAGTTAAAATAAATAATCACTGATAGGCTGTAGTAAACAGCAGTTTTGAGTCGTGATTCATGAGAGTTTCAGTTGATCATAAGACAAGCTGAGAAACTAATAGGATGTTTCATAGTAAACTTTAGGGTAAAAAAAAACAAATACAAACGGCGATTATTATCAAGGCCACTCATCTTTTTCATCATCATCATTATATGTTAATAGATTGTTAGTTGAAGCTTCACTGTGCGAGTCCTGAATACGGCATGAGGATAAATTCACTTAAATCTACTTTTTATGGCATGCTCAGAAGTCCCATCTAAACGGTTTACTGTGGACACAGTATGGTGCGATATGAAATCTGCAGAGCGTTCATTAGTCTGGGGCGGCAGGGGGCTGCAGTCTCTCTCGGTGCACCAGGAAAAGGCCAGTCTGATGCTGAGGTGCACAGCCACACACACACTAACACCTACAAAGTCAATTCTCCCATGCAGGTACACCATGCAAACTCCATAAAGGCACCGTGGGGTTCAGCCAAAGACATTCCTACTGTGACTCCGCCATCACACGACCCTGTTGTTGAACCCTTGTATTGCATATTAAGTTCAAGTACAATTTCACTGGTGCTGTATTTTGCCATTTAAAGTCACTCATAAACTCACAAAGAGTTCTGAAAAGATGCAAACTCCACCTGGAAAGGTAACGGTGCAAACCGCCGCTCCACAAATATATTTTATATGTATATAATCACAATCTTTATTGTTTTAACAAACTTCTTGACTCAGAAAGCTTGTTTTCCACTACACTGCACATGAATTTGAAGCAAAAGGCCAATGATAGGGTGATTTAGTATTTATTATTCTCTGGATCTAATCCCTCCCTCATCATTGCTCTCCTCAGAGGCAGAACTCGTCCCCCGACATGCAGCGGAAACACAGACTCAGCTGCACCGTCTTGTTAATATCTTATTGCACATACAAGGACAAATCCCTCCCCTTGAGTCGGAGAGCTGAACGTGCTATTCGGTCTTATTTCCTGAGGAAAAGTGTGCTGTTCCCTGTTCCTTCACCTTATCCCTGGGAGCCCTCCCCCGCCCTCGCCCCCGCCTCCCCCCCATTCAATGCGAGCAGAGATATCAAGCTATGGAATTGCAAATGTCTCCTATCAGACGGAGAGACAGATCTGAAACGGTCGGAGGCCCTTTTGCCTGATATTACTGTGGCATGAAACTGATGAAAGGATAAGGTATGAGATGGAGTCACACAGTATTACTAATCTCTCACGATATCTAATTTACTAGGGAAAGTGGCGATGGGTAATACAGTGAGCAGCCCCGGCTGATAAAAAGGGGATGCTCTGACATATTTCCACCGCCTCCAGGTGCGGCCATCTCACTTGTGTCGTCTAAAGCCCGTTTTTTCCAAATCACACCAGTGTCACACATGATTTGGTCTTGAAATGTAACACCTGTGCACTGTCACCAGACATCTGGGAGCCTTTACATTACCGCTGAGGAGATGCATTCATAACCTCGCATCTCTTCATCTCTAAAACACAAACTCCATCCTCTTCTGTAGAGGAGCATACAAAGACATGCTCAGATATAATTACGTACGCTGCTTTTTCAAGTGTGCGCTTTACAGACTGCCAAGGTTTTGTTTTTCCCTCATATCTGCTATAAAAAATATTTAGAAGGCATTTTTCTTTCACAAGTGCAGTGTCTTTAGATGCTGCTATATTACAGACAATGTCATGACAAATTGCTTACAAGATCCGCTGGCTGAAAACCGATTCAAGATTGGAGAGGTTAAGGTCGCAGCTGCCAGGAGGGCACGCGCTTGTCGTAATGATAATGCCGCGTTAGGGAACATCTTGGTTATTGTGACTGTCAAGGTAATTGTGTTCTTTCACACAGACAGCTGAATAGGAACGGAACGAATTGAATGAGCAGCATGTTGAGTAACGGGGCTGCAGAGGTGCAGCGGTTAGTTGGCACTCTCCGCTCACGGTGAGGACTTGGGGGTTCTTCCACAGGGAGGAGTTTGCATGGTTTCCTGGAGATACTCGGGGTGAATGTGAGTGTATCGCTGTCTTGGAGCTGTGACAGATTTGCCACCTGTCCAGTGAGCGTACCTCTGGGACGTCTTCATAAATGACTGCACTCCAACAGAGGCTGAACGCCGTCACATGATCAGAATTTATCTTTATTTGTAGTGCTGCCACAACGTGTGTAGGTCTGAAAGGTGCAATTCTTTCAATCTAACAATAAAACTCTCAAAAAAAAACAAAAAAAACAATGCAAATCATAGTTTTACAGAGCATGTTCTGCAATCATGAAAGCGAAATACCAACACACTCAGCTTTCAGTGACATAAAACAAGGTGGTAAATAACCCCATGTGAGAGGATGGACCAGTATGCGATTCCTTCATTTTATAGACTGTTTATCAATATTTCAGGTCTATAATGAAACAATAAAGATGCAGGGGGAGCAGGTTATAAAGAGGCAATTGATCAAAGCAGTGGAAGGTTTGAAAGAGAGGAGATAACCTGAAGGGCAGACTGGATGGAGATGAGAGTCAGAATCAATCTGTGATAGAAGGATCCAAGCCGGGATGAAGGGAAAGGTGGTAAAGCAGTTATGTTCCACAGA
Source organism: Salarias fasciatus (assembly GCF_902148845.1). Lineage (NCBI taxonomy): Eukaryota > Metazoa > Chordata > Actinopteri > Blenniiformes > Blenniidae > Salarias > Salarias fasciatus. The sequence goes on along the minus strand of NC_043764.1, from coordinate 19,111,068 downwards.
TGAGAGACGGAGGCACTGACCGAAACACTGGAGGCCGTTCACAAAATACCCACGGTTTTCACTGTTAATGAGCAAAATGGACACATTTTGGTCCTGCACATTCTGCATGTATTTTGGGGGTAAATAAATAAGTTAAATCTCAAAAACATATTGCTGCATCCTTTCATGTGCTAAAAAAAATGTATATTAAAAGTGGCTGAAGTCCAAATCTTGCAACACAAAGAGCTTCAGCTTCAACTGAAGCCAACGTATCCTGAGCCACATGGCCTGTGTGAGCAGCTCCTGAATCACAGCTGCCAGTTCCAGCTTCCGAGCGCAGCGTGGAGCCTTTAATTAACTCTTAGAGAATGTGATGACGAAACAGAAGCTGGAAACTTCAAAAGACGAGCGGGAGCTTTCCCGGGAGTTCAAACACATTACGGAAGTGGGGCCTCTGTTTCACGGGCCTATTAAATCATCCTGCAGTTGTGATTTCCCATCTGGTCAAATCAAAACTTTACAATACCAGCAGCAGTAAATAAAAAGGCCCAATAAAGAAAGAATTCATACAAACCGCTGAATTTTATGAGTGGTGAAAGACACTTGTGATTGCTGGCTTTTTTTTTTTTTTTTTAAGCCAACACTAACCGGCCTACAGAACAAGCGCTCATTCATTTACAGAGCACTGTTTGCTGAGGCATACAATAAATGTTTACTGTGTTGTTAAGCCCTTTTCCAAATGACTTCACATGCTATCGGGGTCCAGCAGAACAGAAAACACTGCAGTGAAACACACAGTATCCTCTCTGACGCAGGCTCCGCGTACCAACATATGCTAATACTTCATTTCTACAGTGCAAGTCATTTGACCGGCGTGTTCAACCCCGTGGCTGGATCACAGTCGCATCAGCCGCCCTGCTGCCTCCAGCCGTCAGCAAATAACGCACCGGCTGTTTCAGCTGGGGGGAGGCTGTGGGGGTCTGTGATCGCAGGAAGACAGGCCATTCCCAGGAATCAATAGGCTCTGCAGTGGTATTATTATAGGGCCTGGAGATAATCACAGGTTCTCTTGTGAAATAATCATTCAACTTAATGAAGATTGTAGAGCACATGGATTATTTATACATGGGAATGGAGGGGCTTCGGATCCGTAATGTTCAGAGGCCACATCGGAACCAGGAATAGAAACGAAGCCGTGCAATCAAAGTAACTTTATGACCTTTCCGTAATACCGCGGGAGCCCTAAGAGGAGGATGTAAACACTTGCAAAGAGATTTATGCTTCACCGTGACCACCAAACCTTTCCTTTACCTCTGTGAATCCCCAGCCCAAGTCTATTAAACAAATCAGATGTGTTTTCCTCATTTAGGGAACCGAAAAGGAGAGTAATGGATGACAGATGGGTAGACTTTCTTTTGTTTTTTTAATGATTGAGTGAAAGAAGAAAGATTATTGGAGGGGATCAAAAGAAAGGCGTGAAGTGAGGAAAAAGGAGATGGAGGGCATCTTGGGTATCTAAAAGCATTCATTCAGCCTTAAGCTTGGTTAAGAGAGGTCTTAACTGTGGACGGGACTGAAGTGGAAGGCAGCTGCAGGCAGTGAACACAGCAGCTCCTACACATGCAACACTCCAATCAGTGAAGGCATGCTTTTAATTCATGTGGCCTAATAAAACTGACACCAACACGAGAAGCAGGTTTTTTATTTTTCCCCCTTAGCTGACGAGGTCTTTTACATTTCCACGTTAGATTTGGTCCTATAGCACACAGTGAGTTGCTTTTGTGCAGTTTTCTTTCAAGTCGGAGCCACATGCCTTCAGATAAATTCAGATTCTTTTCCCTCAGTAAAGCGTACAGAGCAATTATCCTGTCTCACAATAAGCTGCAATCCTGCATCCCTATTGGACTGGCTGAGTGCTCCAGTTTCGCTCTCTCAATCTGACATAAACACACTTCCTGCGTTCACCTCTCACCGTTACACACACACCGACACACACAGCGACACACAGCGACAGAGACAATATGAGCAGGACAGCAGTGGAGATGAAAAGACTATTTACACTAGAAATTATAGCGCAGAAGCAGAGGTGGAGACGCTCACCACGGAGAGGACGTGGAAAACAATGTGATTTCAAAGAATGGGAGGCGAATGCCAGAAGAGAGATGAAATACGTGAGAGCACAGCAGCCTTCATTGTCAGCCGAGAAGTTGACGTTCCGTTCGTTAAGTAGGGCACGTAGCCACGGACGAACAGAGAGAGGCAGCGAAGAGTTAGATGAGGTCTGTGTCTGCAGGTCACAGCGAACAGTTCAGCATCTCTGGACTGAAAGTCCTCACACTGACCAGTGAACCGTTTTGGCAGACCCATTTGTCGCTGTATAGATCCAGTCTTCGGAAGCCAAAAGACTTGGGTTTCATGATTTGATCTTTGGCTTATTAAGACTCAATATGTGATTTATTTAACGTGTATCAGATATCAAACTTGTATAGACATGAACTGCCAAAAGAAACTGTTCAAACCTGCTGTCAAAAAGAGCTTAATAGTGTGGAGTTTGCATGTTCTTCCTTGAGTTTTTTGAGGTTTTTTTTAAATCGAGTTGGATATTTGTTTCTCCCACAAGTTAAAATAAACTTCGTCGTCTTTTTGAGTAAGTACAGTCAACCATTTTAGACTTGAGGGTTTTTTTTTTTCCATTTATCACAGACAATGTTTATCGCATCTCTCTGCTGCACTTCACTCAAGTTCAAATTAAATTTAGCGCGGCCTACAATTCAGAGTGAACGAAACGGCTCGGGAAATCATTTTCGCTGCTTTTACTTAAATTGGCAGCTGAGACATTTCTGCCGCTAATGATAGTCAATAAATCCAATTTATAATTCCGTTGAAAGAAATTTGACTTATTCCATTTCACGAATTTGCTTTTCACAGCTTTATAACATTTTGCTCCTTCATTATTCATATTTTTCTGACGTATCCCTCTTTCTCCGGTCTGCTCTGAGGCTCAGCTTTATTGCAGCTCCTGACTGACAAGAAAGAGCAGAGAGACATTAAACACCTTGTGGAAGCCGTTCCTATATTAACGTGTGTGCTCTGATGGAGGTCAGGTAATCTGCCACCTTTGTTCAGGTTCAGATATTCTATTGCACAAGCGGCGTCTTCATACCCGACGCGTCCCGGTCATGCGGCTGGGGAATCATACCAGCGAGTGCTCATGTGTGAATTAAATAAAACATTTCCCTGTCCAGGGTGCTGAAGCTGACACTTACTGGCATTTCAATTCCAATTTTCCTTTGATATTTTCTCAACCAAGGCTACATTTGGTTTAAGTAACAGTCGGGACATTTCTTAATGTTCTTCTAATATGAAATACAGGATTTAAAGACGCATCGGAAAGTCTCCTTTTGGCATTTTGTGGCTTTTCTGTCCATTTAATTCAAACCTAATCCAGAGTCTGAGGCGTTACCTTGGGCTTTAGGAATTTCTGAGGGTCGAAAACGAATTGCCTCATTACTTTTAGAGAAAATTTAAAAAGAAACGCATACATTGAGACTGGAGGAGTTGCACAATAACGGTAGATGAATTAATGTGCAACAGGTTGCACACATTTCTCATATCAGTCATAATGGTTGATTCTGCAGTCACCGCCGGCAGAGCAGACGGCTACCTGGGGCTTGTTCCATTTGATCAGCACGAGGCCTGTGTGTCCAGGACTTAGTGCGACGGACAAAGCGCAGCGTGTGAATGCAAAGCGAGTGTAACTGAAATGAATTTCTTATTTGCTGTGCTTCAGGCAGCATGTGTTTACTTCACATATTCATATCAAGAGCAAAAACACACGGTATTGGTCAGGAGCGCCGTGCACATCTGGGAGGTTTTTATACACAGCCATTTGTTCAGACAATAGTTTCTATTCTTCCTCCTTAAAACCTGAACGTGATTGTTTTTCCATATTTGTGGTATCGGAGGGAAATGTTTGCAGAATCACTGTTGAACTGCTCATTTATCCATGCTTCCTCTGCTGATAGTATTTCTACACTTTTTAGAGGCAAAATCATTCCAAGCAGCTCCAACTACACTGAATCACATACACACATTTAGTCAGAGGAAATAACAGAACACAACCAAGCTATTACATTACCTGTATGGATCCATTACTGATCAAATACTACTTGTACATGTGATTGCTTTGTTGCAGTATGCAGAGAGAAAAAAAGGCTGTAAGAAAGAACAGGTACGAACTGCTTTAAGTGAAGTTCAAGCCAGAGAAAAAAAAAGTAGAGATGCAAGAGTCCAAGCTGAGATCTGTGCAGTTTGAAATACCAGCCGCTCTGCTCGCTTGCTTTGAATCTGATTGGTCATCCCCAGAGATTGCCCCAACTCTGGCATTAAGGCTGTCGAGCAAGCCGGCCTCTGTGAGCAACACTGCCTCAACACCAAAGCAAAAGTCCCATTAATTCCTAATGCCTTCTTTCAAACTCTGCAGGAATAAGAGAAACTTTTATATAATGGCAACATACAGCAGACGGGTCCAAAGAGCCTTTTGTTTTTGCAACAAACGTTGAAAGAAAAGCATTCGACAACTATACACACCTCCCGTGATTACAGTGCTCTTTAACATTTCCCAATACACTCAGTCAAACACATCGGAAACAAGCGAAGTGATTCAGCATACCGGCAGAGCACAGTGCAAATTGTACAGTAATTAATATTTTACTCTGTCTCCCTCAGTTAGTGCTGCACAAATATGGTGAGAAAATACAGTTGGAAAGATCAATCACTCGCAGAGAGCCCCACAGAGTCAGACGCAGAATGATTACACAACATTTCTCTTGCGCTGCTTCCCAAACACTGATAAAATGTTTCACAGTGACTCCGTGGTCTGGAGTGCAACGTCCCGGGTCAGATGTGGAACAAGGACCTTTGTCACGCCACGATAAGCGAGTCTCCTATCTGCTCTAAAAGAAATAACATCTCAAAAAAAAAAAACAAGTCAGAGATGACAAACGGCAGCTGTGTCTCAGGCCTTTACAACGAACGCCACTTCGCAGTTTGACTCACGCTGTGATCCATTTAGCAAACTTTCAGCCAGAGCTGTCATTTCCCCCAAATGTCACCGAGCGTGTCGGCGTGTGTGATTCTGACACTTGAATGGAAAGAGGAGCGTGCATTCAGTGTTGTCTGAGTGCGGCCCACTCACATTCACTGCCATCCTTCAAACTGTCCCTAAATGCAGAGTAAGCCAAACAAACAGGAGTGTGGACGCCGCTAAATTTACCTCAGAGAGGTCGAGAGAACTTTTAGGATTTGATGGCTACCTCTGCATGACAGTAACAGTCAGCAAAGTCGCGGTAATAACACGCTTAATGTTATTTTGCTCCGTCATCCATTAGTAACCAGATAATTGCAGCTGTGTGTCTTCCTACGCCGAAAACAGAAGCATCGAGGAAAACAATCAACCTCTGATCACAGCCATCATCTTGTTTACAGTCATGATCCATTTAACCTATTAGCTTTGAGCTGTGCTTGAGAATTACTCGGCTAGCGACTCTCTCTCGCTGAGAAAGCGTGCAAATGAGCGAGGCACCAGTCAGCAAGAAATAGCAATCGCCTCGTTTCTGCAGCTTCACAAAAGTCTAAAAACAACCCACAGATGTTCCTACTCATCAAACCTCTGAGCACTGCTCTTTAAAAATAGAACACGCTCCCACTATGCAATGGGATTTATTTTTGGGGCTGCACACGAGCCAGAAGTGGGCTGTGGATTAGGCGCGCGTTGCTTTTTGATGATGAAGCACGCGGCGCTGGGAGGTGTCTCTTGGAAACCCTCCCTGGGCTTCTGAAGCCCCCGAAGTCAGCCTCTGCGCTCCGCGCCGCTCGTTTGAGGAGAAAACTCTGTCAGAGTCCGGGCTCCGCTCGGGCTAATGGGTGAGCAACGGCGGAGGCTCTTTTACGCAGAGATCATATTTCATTAAGCCTACGACTAATGATCCCCTCCGACGGCGCGTTTGATTTGAGCGGCACCGTACACACACACACACACACACACACACACACACACACACACACACTGCAGCACTCAAAGTGCTGTGTCATAAGAAAGCGGATGACTGGAGAACAGCTGCAAACCTCAAACGTACGGACGCAGCAAAGTTTGCAGCTGTCAGGCCGTCACGGCCGATACATCTGGCACACAGAGGCTAATTAGCAAGGCATCGACGAGAGCCGCGGCGACTTTTCAACAGTAACAGGAGCGAGAGAAGGAAAAAACACTGCTGCGCCGTGGGATGCTGCGCCGCTCGCGGGACCGTTTGGGCATCAATCATAAAGTGGCGAAAAATAATGTCTTACTGTACCCAAAGGAGGCCGACTTCCACTTGCGGCAGGGCGTGACTCTTCTGCAGCCCTCGGACACCAGCCGGCCCGGCTTCTCGCTGATGTCCACCGGCAGAGACACATGTTTCCTACAAGAGGGACGAAAACCGGTCAAGACCACTGACAAATTCATGGCAAAAGGATTCCACTTATACAGAGCTTTTCCACCCCAAGGTGCTTTAGATTGTTCATCACATTCACACACATTCATGTGCCAGTGGAGGCGGCCGCCATGCTGGGTGCTCAGTCCAGCAGGACGTAGTGTCATGTGGACGGATAGGGAATCGAACCTGGAAAGTTAATTCACAATGTGCTTTTTTAATTAGGTGTGGAATTACCTCCCTATAATGGAAAATTAAAACTTACTAGGTACAACCTTTCTTATACAAGCAAAAAACTAAATAATGTGGGGTTTCTTGGCTTGTTACTGTGAACAAACATCTATTACTCTGAATCTGTTTACTGGAAAAGATGTGGCATTACTTCAGTAGTTACTAGGAGTTCTTTCACCACTGGAAATTTCAATGAACCATTTAGTCCTTTAGAATCAGTTAGATCACAAGCAACTAATCACTATTTAAAAAGTTATGAAGTTAGTATAAAGAAACAGAACTGCTGCACTTCAAACACAAATGCCAATTTGTGAGTTTCATTTAAATTCCTTTTATAATTTTTTTTTCATAAATAGTAAGTAGTTACTCCTTTATTAACTGAAAACTGCTTAGTTACTCTTGAATTATGCACATCTCCCTCAGTTGTTACCAATGTGCACATTCACTCATCAGCAATAACAACACGACCGCTGACAAGTGAAGAGCAGAACAATAATTGTTTCTTTTTCATTGCACCCGTCAGTGGGAGCATCCTCAACACTGCGGCTCTTGCTGGGCGTTCTCTGTAGTGGTCAGTATCTTTGAAAAGTGGCACAGGGGAGGAGAAGCGGTGAACCGGTAACAGGGTCAGGAGCGGCTGAGGCTTATTTATGTATGCGGGAAGCGAAGGCTGACCTGTGCGCTCCGAACGCCGGCCCTGTTAGAAATATGTCAAAACACACAAGGCAAATATTATGTTTTTGAGCAGCAAAACGGGGACATGAGGCGTGTGTTGACGATGTTATGGCTAATCAGAGCAGCGTTACTGCAGTGTGGTTTTGACAAATTAGCGGAGCAGTCAGGGCCTTGTGGGTTAATCTGATGGCTGATTCACTCAGCTGCACGACATCAATTAGCCGAACGAGGACGCACAACAGTCTGAAAAACTAACTTAGACGAGAAGCAGCAACAAAACAAACATGCAGAGAGCAGCTGTGATCTCGAATAAATGGTACGTGAACGTATTCCGTTTGATTCCTTCACACAGGTCACATGTTAATGCACAGGATGAACATAAGTGCATCTTTTTTTTATTTTTTTTTTAACTGAACTCAACGATTCATTTTGTATTGATATTTTTTAACTGAACATCTCAGGGACATTTAACTCACAATCCCGAAGATTTACAATGTAAAATAAAAGCTAAATGACTATTGATGAAACCACAGAAAGGCGACTTAATCTGCAGTATTTCAGACTAATCTCACTCAGGCAACACTAAAGCGACGTCCAAACACAGAGCTGCTAAAATAACTTAATACTAAAGATAGTGTTGTGATTAATAGTTTATTACAGATGTTTTGTATCAGATTTATCCCCCTTAAAGACGTTTTAGACACAGCATTAAATGGAAAGAAACAAACCCCAAGTAGAATCAGCTGAATGAAACACAAACCTGCAACAATAAGGAAAAGCAAAAGGTTACATGAGGTAAGACCTTCTGTTTTGTCTGTATTGTCATAGTTTGTGTTTAGTGTCTGAGAGTTACAGAAGTTTTGTCTTCTTGTTTTCACTGGAACATTTCTCATGTCCTTCATAGATTGCCCGCTCCCCTCTCTATTGTTTGTGGAGTTCTCACGGAGCCAGGCCACCTTTGGGCTGCTGGTCTCTGATGGGCCGAGCACATTTCTCAACCTGTCAGCCTTAAAACCTGCAGCACCCCGATCGCCCTCGGGTAATGAGTTCTTCATCAAAAAAAACATATAAAGCTACGTCTCCCCGCACCGTCCTGCATTTGTCAAAGTGTTTGTGTCTAAAAAATGTAATTATCTGCTGGACTTGAAATTGTCTCGTACAAAGCGTCGGTGTGAAAAATCCTGCAATGAGGCCTTGAGAAATATCAGAGCTAATTGTGTCATTGCTGCTGCCATTTGCTGCTGTTTGGATGTAATGAATTATTAATCCAAAAAAATGCTAATGTCTCTGCTCCGGCTGAGTCGAGAGCTGTGAACCTTGAGTTAGCCTGAATTTTCTTCCCGTCTTCACTTAGTTACACCGATAATGCAGCAGAGCCAAACACTCAGAGCTTGTTTCAGAACTGTCACTGCAATGACTAATGCACAAACACCCGCAGTTCATAAAAAAAAAAAAAAAAAACGGCGGTTCTTTTCCCACAGAGATGTGCGAGTCACGCCCTCGCCTTCTTCCACCGCCGTGCGAGGAGCGCACGGCGTGTTGTGTCTAATTCCTGCAAAAGGGGGGGGGAGTTTCTTTCAGAACAATGCATGATTAAGACTTGAAATCAAAAGGAACTCGCACAAGGACAAAGACGGCGGGCTCAGTGTCCTACGCATCAAAGTTGAGCATCGCTCTCCATGGCAACAGGGGTTGCGAGAGAGGCGAGAGGAGGGGATGTATTTTATGCGATCCCTGAGCGGAGGGTGCAAGACGGCGCAGGGGCCGGCTCCGAAACGGAGCGCTGTCACTTCTCATCCCGGCGGGCGGAGATCAGCGGCACTGGCCCGACGTGGCCTGTCCCGCCACCGGAGGACGGGCTCCTCTTTCTGAGGCGCCACTTCTGTGGGTATTAAGCACAGTCCAGTCAACACTTTGTACCGCTGGAGCATGATGTCCAGCGTTCTGATGGAAAACTGCGGCCCTGCAGCTTAACACAGTAAATACTTCATCGACGCACGAAAATGGAGTTTCCTTATATTGTATTTTATTCCATTTAGTGTATCATTAGCTTTATCAGTCGTCATGCCATCTCAACCAGCAGTCGGCCGTCGTTCATGTTGGAACGGATCGGAAACACTTGGTTTGCCGGTGTTCTTTTCAGACGCTCTCTTGAGTGAGGTTGCGACCTCCACAACAGCAGCCCAGCCGAGCCGTATTCTGCTCATTGTCATCTGGACAATAACGGCTGAGCTGTATAATCCCCGCCTCTCTGTATCCCCAACTCTCTGCGGAGGGCTACAGGGAAATAAAAGCCACAGACCTTGCCAAGGCTTTCCAGAATACCTCCAGTCAGTCACTGTGCCGCAGCTCCCCGACAAGCTGCCCCGGCCTTCGTGTGTGTCAAACCAGATCTGTTCAATAAACAAAAAAAAATACAACCGACACCACGCAGAAGGTCCCCCGCCATGGATGCGGCATCACAATGATGTGAAATTTCAATTAGCTCCTCATTCACAGACACTCTGAAACACAACGGCCGCCATCCATCACGAAACAAAACCTCGCCGGGCGGCCGCGAGTAAACAGCTATAAATAAGACAGAAGCGTCCTCATCCTGGATTCTTATTGCGGCTGAGGTGATAAAACGTTGGTCTGCTCCTCAGCTGTGGGCTCGTGTCACACGCTCGTCTGGGTTTATGAATGAGGGCCGCAGGAAGGCGCGTCCGGCGGCGTGCGAGCGGCGAGAGCATGTTATCACCGCACCTTCGCCAAAGAACAATCCAATAAGAAGCAGGTCACCGAGTGCCTGCCTGTCTCCGCCAGGTCCTGATCACATCTGAATGAAGCCATCCATTCTGATTACAGAGCAGCAGAGCAATTAAACACCGCCACGTTGTTATTTCTCTCATTAGCCATGGAGCGCGCACACACACACACACACACACACACACACACACACACAGGTTATTTATTTATAAGCATTTGTGCCAAGTTCAGTGGCTTTTTCATCATTAATGATACTGAAAGCAACCAAACCATGTAACACACGAAATTTTAAACAGCCCGGCTCACTGGTGTCCTGATGCGGCACATTAACAGGGCGAGAGATGTAAGCGACTGTAAGTCTGCCGTGTGTTGTCAGCAGAGTGCTGCTCTGGCACTTGTAGTGACTGGAAACAGCTTTCAAGTCGGATACAAAAGGGAACCCGGCGCCAAGACGAACCACGTGGATGGCGGTACAGACATTTCACGGCAACAAGCGGTTTGAACCAGGCTGCTGCTTCGCTTTAAATAGATGCTACCCAATATTTACCGAGGGATTTGGGCTGAATCTATACGACAGGAAGATCGTTTGACACCGCAGCACACAGTCGGCGCTCGCTGGGGGTGACAGCGTCATATTATAGAAAGAAACTTTACACAAAAGCAGAGAACGCAAATGCTTCAATGCCAAACTGAGAGTTGTATAACCTTCTGAATACTTCATGGTACAGCGTATATAGCTACAGTACAATCGTACCAATAGAAGGCCGACATTCGATTTAATCCTTTTCTCTGTGATGCATGTGAACTTTCCAAGGTTATGATAATATGCAGGCAGTTTGCTATATACCTTAATTTGTTTCATTCAGTCTTTGCGTCTTATTGCTGCCCCCTAAGAGGGTCGCTCTACAGTTTCTCATAATAGATTTCGCTCTATCAAGTGCTTTGTTCCCATGTGTAAAATACTCACTTCCTCACAGAACTCAAAGCCCCGTCTCCATTTCTCCGCTTCTATGATTAGCTACGTAACACACTGCTGGAGCAAAACTCATTCACAAATATAGGACAGGCTGCACTTACCTGGCTGTTCATTTCTGGAATATATATGGCCTATTCATTTTTTCATGGGGTTGCAGTGAATGCATGCGTGTTTGTTGTGTGGAGCCACTTTCCAGCTGGGAGCTCTTTCAAGGGGCTCTCAGCTGCTGCTCTCCCCGGTCTGGACAGCGGCAAATTCATTTAAGAACCAACTCTTGAAGCATCTCCTCATTCGTTTTTTTTTTTTTTTTTCTTGTTTAATGCTTTTAGAGCATGTATTCATAGAACTCCTTTCGAGTTACAAAACCTTCTTATGTTTCAGCTTCATGAAAGATTCTTAAATTTACAGTTTTTTTTAATGGATTTTTTCATTTGCTTGTAAACTCTTACTATGGCCCCAATTATACTCCCTTTCGGGGTTTCACAATGTTTCCTGGCATTAAAACAATATGATCATTTTAGCAATGCTGTGAGAAAGATTTAAATTCTTATAAGAAATCTGTGAAGTTGTAACGATATAATTCAGTCGAAACAAGACAATTCCTAAAGGAAAAAAAATATTTTCCTAATTTTCATGTATCTCCCTGAAATCTTCCTGCAAAACAACAACAATTCATCACTCAACATACTTATTACACACTGTGGGCGTTTCCTCATCCTGCAGCCAATAGAAATGCATAATGCTTCATGTGCATCAACCAGTAACTGCTTGAACCTGCAGGGTGTGTAACTGCTCCTTCAGCACGACTCGCTTCTGAAATTGTCAATCAAACCTGGAACACCGCCCTCCGCACTTCCTGGAAGTAAACCTTGTTAGACAAAGCCCGAGTCTAACAGTCTAAAGTGTTGTAATGCAGGCGCCAACTATCTAAACAGATGTGCATTACAACATACAGAGTAGCACGATATAACAGTCGTAGGTCTCCAGCTTCACATTAAACAGAATGAGTGTAAGAAAAACAACCGCATTTATAACCAGGAGCTGCGATCAAAAGACGGCTGCCATTTGTTAGATTTCCAACCACATTAAAACATCGATTTCCGGATTGTTTTCATCTGAAGCCTCATATTCTGCTTCTGCTGTTTGGCTTTTACATTTCGCTATCAGCAGCAGAGCTTACAGGGGCCAGGGAGATAAGAGGGGAAGTAAAGACCACAATACATCTGTTGTTGAAGGCAGGCAAAGTAATACACATGAGAAAATAGATAATTGCATTGGATTTAATGAGAACAAAAGTTTGCTTTTCAGCTGGCAAATTACATTGTATTCCGAAATCTGACACTTTAATCTTGGCATTAAACAATGTAATGAGAAACACTGCGGATAATGGTCAAAACACAAAAAATAATTAGAATCGATATGTGAACACGGCAGACATCATTATCGTATCCATCACAGTCAAACCTGAAGCAAGCTAAATCCCAGCCATATTTTTGTGCAACACTCCGGCAAACAAACTTCAGATCCACTTGTTCCACTCGTGCATGCATGCACAAAGACGCACTCTCATACCGGGGAAGTGTACAAAGACAAAGACTGGCACACATCTCCAGGCTGCGGCCCTCTGGATTCGCTTCAGATTTGTAATGGGACATTTAGAGCAGAAGAAAGCAGCCTGGGGAGTCCAGACAATTGACTACCTACAGAAAGAACAGACATGGCCTGGATATTTTTTTTTTTTTTTTTTTGCTAAAACACAAGACGGGCTTCGCCGCACACTCTTTTCAACTCGGTCTAGACGCTGCTGGCTCCCAAATACATGGCACTACAGAGGCAAGAGGCTGTTTGGATCCCACAGCGAGGCGTCCCTAAAGAGAGAAGCCGCAGATAAGGAGTGTGTTTACCAGTGAGAGGAGCCCATCTCCTCCCCGCACGTAAGCCATATTCCAGAGCTGTGCTCACAGCAATGATAGATTCACATTACGGTTTTAAATCAAGCCACATCTTAGCGCCGTCAGTGGAGACACCGCCGCAAATCTCCTGCCGCCGAAGTTCACGCAGCCAGAGAACTAACAGCGCCAGAGTGTGGCCTTGGACTGCATTTGATGGAAAAATCTCATCATTTCCTCCACACTGTAATATCCACTAACAACAGTAATGGCCACCGCGTCAGGCCCGCCTCAATCCCTCCGACAGAGGAGGAGCACTCCGTCCAGCATTATTTAGTTTTACACTCTCAAATCAAAAAGAATTACACAACAGGGTCTCCACTAAAGCTTTCTCTCAACCAATGAGACCGCTTTCCTCAGAGGACACATGCTTTAGGACGCACCTTGCTATTATGAAGAAGTCACATTCAGACTAGAAAGACAGTTAAATAAAAATAAAGGTTAAAAAAAAGTACTGGTTCAATGATTTTGCTACTGGTACAAACAAAGATGCTGCAGCTCGTCAGTCCAGCAGCCAAAGAGACGTGTACAGTGACATAAAACGCCTCACTAACCACCATCCCTTGATTCAGCACCTACATTACTGCAGCCGGCTTCGCCCCTCCGCTACTGACAGCTGCTGCACCTCCGAGCAGATCCTCCTGGTCTCCTGAGAAGCCATTTTTTTAGGCCGGCTACAACTCAGACGTGACACCCACAAGATTACATACATGTGTCAAACTGTCTCCTCTGTCAAGGAAGTGCTTATTTATGAGTGCGGTCGTGTTGCTGTTTTAGTTAACCGTGCGCTTTGTATCCCGAATGAAAAGCCAGATCCTGTTTATAGTCCCAAACATAACATCTTAGTCACAGCTGGACATGAAATATAAAAAAAAAAAAAAAAAAAGAAATGAAATAACAACCACATCATCAGGTACACAAACATCTAATCAGCTGATCACACATTCATCCTCAATAGCACTCGATCAGCTTTAGGAAATCACTGTAAACTAACCTGAGCTGAACCCCTGAACATTAGTGGAGACAACAGACAACATGGGAGTGGAGGAGAAAGGTGTTTCCGGTGTCTGAAGGTCAAACCGAGGTGAGTGTTAGCTCAATATTTTTCCCTCATGGACCACTTTTCTTTCCCCCCCCCAACTCTTGGAGAGAAATTGAAAAGCTATTAATCATTCTGACCTGTGATGCACACAATTAGTCGGTTAAACAATTAAACGTGTGCCGCCTAACTATTCCACACTTGAAATGTTATTCAATTAAACCAATGAGTGACTGGCTCATTCACGAACACGCAGCTACTTAAAAGCCAGATTTCCAGTCCCGCTCTCTGCAGCAGTGCTCAACTTAAATTTAAAACAGCGCACTGTGATTTCCTCTCGCAAAATTTGGGGGTACTTTCAACACACGGGTCAGTTTGATATCATTCACGCTTTGACCCAACAGCAGCGGAAATAACCTTGCAAGATCTTCAACCACGCTGAGTTGAAGGTGAAGGATTCAGGAAATTAATCAAATATGTTGAGATTACTCCACTGAGTCTTAATTAAAATGTTCATTTAATTGTCAGGGAAATTAGTCATCAGAAAAATCTCTAATTTTGACAGATTGGATGAGTGTAGATAGATCCCCACAGTGTTGTGCACACAGTTACACACTTTACAGTATGAATTAAACTATTCATGAATCATACAGAACAAAATAAACTTACAGCTTGACTCTTTTCATTGTGTATTGTGCGTTTTTCTGAAATAGAATACAACAGATATCAAGTTTTATGGTGCAAGGTGACAATATATCAACAGGTTTCACATGATGTAACTGTTAATAGTATGATATAACATGAACAATATACTACACATCAAAATATGATATCATATATGATCTCATATTTTCTGCTGTGTCAGCATTATTCCTTCACGAACTGTGTTGTAATTCCAGACAAAAAAAAATGATGAAATGACAGCGAACAAAATATTCTCACTTATTCTTTTCACAAGTCCGCCCGTCAAAACGAGAGGCAACAAAAACAGTTGAGTTCACTCTCTGGCCAGAATACATTTCTGCTGATCTTCTGGGATTTTCTCACACACACACACACACACACACACACACACACACACACACACACACAGTCTACTCGGGGTCCAAAAAAAAAAAAAAAAGAAGTATTGCATTCAGTGAGCAGTGGAAGATTCTCTATTGGTGGAAGAGGACAGAGGAGACGGAGCAGACGGTTCAGGATGACTGTAAGGCAACAGTAACTCAGAAGATTAAAGCAGGAAGCTGTTTGCCTGCAGTGTACCAGCAGGTCAGACGGTCGGCGGAGGTGGAACGTGTCCTGCTGGCCTCTTATTATCACCAGAGTGTGGCTTAAACGCCACGGCCTACCTAAGTGCTGATGTGCATCGTGTTCATCCGTTTATGATCAGGCTGTGCGTCTCTTCCAGCTGGATGACATGTTGCAAAGCTCCAATCATGTCAAATTGCCCTCTTTAACATGACCGCTGGTTTTTCTGCTGACCTCCACAGTCACCAGGTCTCAGTCCAGCAGAGCACCTTTAGGAGGAGTTGGAGGTTTCAGGTCAACATGAAGCCAAATGCTTTTTGTGTTGATTCAGTATCACACTTTGCAGCATAAATCATTCATAAGATTTCTAAAATATTAAGAGTTTTATTCTTTTTTAATCGATAGTAAAAAAAAAAATGCCTTTGATAACTGAGGCTGGATTCTTTTGGAGGTGTGCACATCCTCATATGTCCGCTGTCTCACACACACTGATTTTTTACCATGAATTTCCCGGGCGCTTTCAGAAACAGGCTGCAGTAATAGCCACACTGCAAAACTAAAAGGAAAACACTCTTCACAGCACCCAGAATAAAATGTAGTCTGTTCTGCGAACCGCAGCACTAAGGGGCAATAAAGCGACTGCATGGCTGCATCAGGGCGGATTTATGAGCCTACTTGTTGGCTCTCTTCACTTTTCACCAGAAGAAAACAATGAGGTATTCATGGTGAAAATACAGTGCAGTGGCTGACTGTATCATTAGGTGCAGCTGCTGTAAAGGTCTCCTGTGTGTGAGGGTCAGATAGTTCAAGGTTTGTTTTTTTTTCTTTTTTCAAGACGGCTTGAGGATATAATGATCCTCGCATTGCATAATGCTGTATCTAATTTTCTGTTGCAGATGTACTCTCTTTTCATTATCAGACTCGCTTCTATATTGTTTTCTTTCGTGTTCGCCGTGCCCTTCCCTCTTTATGGGAGGATCATATATATTTCCTAAGCATCTGCTAAAGATCCCTTCAGCAAATATAGCCAAACAGCTCCTTTAAAGCAAAGAACAACACTCGACAGCGCCGGTGTTTTCCTCAGAGTAAACCTCATTATGACTGTTCAGTTAGTAATTTAAAAAAGAGCTGGGTCAATATAAAGCAGAGGAGATTCATTAACACACAAGCCGTGGTTCAGTTACGACTGCTATTACCGAGGCTATCGACTGCTTTGAATACAATTCATCAGAGGAAACGAGGATCACATCAACATGATAAATCATAAATGTTTTTGCAGTGTTTTAAACAGCCTCCCGCCCATCTATTAGGGCCAAATATCCTCAGAGCAGACGACACCGAGGAAGAAGAGGTCAGTACCCTGGACAGCTCCCACTGCAGAAACAACAACGGGCCGGTTCTGACCTTGCCTGTTGGATTATTTTGATTTTGATTCTGGAAAACTGTCAAACTTGAACAGAAGATAGATGGGCAGTCTGCCACAGTGCAATGTGCCATCAGTCAATTTGTTCAAGTAGATTGAAGGCAGTGGACCACCTTTCCCTCTCTACAGCACCGCAGTAGCTGCAGTTACAGTCAGATGTGGCTAAATCACCACATCTGACTGAATTCACAACGTGATCAGAGGAGGTGGTGTAGCTTCTTCATAATCCATTCCAGCGGGTTACTTAACATCGCCACATGACGCTTCACAGATGTGATTTGGGGGGAGAAACGGAGTTGGCGAAGCACAGCTGATCACGCAGGGGACAGAAGCGCTCTTTCACATATCATTAAAACAAAAGCACACACATCGGGTCATGTGTGCATGCCTCCAGCTGACTACACCTCAGGACAAAGCGTTACGGAGCCAGTGACTGGATCATGAGGTTATGTTCAGTGCATTTAAACCCACACGTTGATCTGACCGCTTAACTCAGTGTGTAAACAGGACAATCTGAGCTCTCAACTGGAAGGAATTCTATCGCACTGATAAAGAAACAATGTACACAAAGTTTGTGAAGCCAAACAGACACACCAGCTGTTACAGAAATGCCGAACATCATTCAAAGAGAAGAATGTATTCAAAATGAATGCAAATTGTGATTATAGAAAGCGTGTTTTGGTTTTCTTTAACAAGTGAAACTCAGGCCCCAGACCCCCTGCTGTGATCTGTGGTTTCACTTCTAAGATCCACAGAAGCAAAACATTACATGCTCTCCATTTCTGAACCACTGAGTGGATAAAGTGAAGTGCGTCTGCTCACGGCGGCGGTAAAAGTTGTGATCACAACACTAACATGGAGTCAACTTTTAAATGAGCTAACTGTGAGTAAGCAGCTGCTCAGTCACTCGTCCGGCAGATACAGAACAACATTAGGACTCTCTTGGTCTTGGATGTCTGGCCACCTGGCAACGCTCAGGTCCAATTTCCATTCTGTTCTGTCTGTTTCTGGTTCCTCTGCCAGCTCCGGAGGGAGATATCAGCCTCTTCAGCTGCTAAACGCTTTGCTGTGCTCACCAGCTTGCTGTTGTCATTTTTCTGATTTTTTGGTGCCGAGAAGCCACTGTACGGTGAATGCTTTGAGAGTGCTGCCTCTGAAAATAGCTGTCTCCTGTGCATAAAAAAACAACACCTGAGAGACGTGAGAATAAATCAAAACAGTGAAAGCTGCTGGTCGCTCAAGCGGAGGTGAAACAGAAGCCAGTTCTGTTTGGGTTCATCACGACAGTCTCTCGTTGTTTATAGACTGGTATTATGTTAAAAATACCAAGCGATGCAACTTTAGGGAAATAAAAAACAGATGTATACATCTCTTATATGCATATACTAGGATTTAATATTTTTCACCCTCCGATGACCGATACTAGAGCGGTAGTTCAAATTTAAGTTAAAATGTTTCTTCTGCGCTGTGCAGAGACGCTGCTCCCTGAGACTCAATCAGGTACACTCTCCAAGCCTTTTAAATAATGCAGGAAACGCCAAATCCCACTGGAAGTATCATTCTACAGGAAGGCCTCCACAGGCTGCGGGAGTGTTTGCTCCCATGGCGGCTTCAGAGAAGTCGAACCTCCAGTGGCAGCAATAAGCGTTCAACCCAAGTATCTCCTTAAACTAAATACTATTAACGCTCTATATCCCCGAGACAGGAGCATGTTGCAACGAGGACGCGCCGCTTCCTGTTGCGAGGGAGGAAATGAACAGAGGGCACATCCAGCGCAGAAAAATGCTGACTCGGCGTTTATCAATCTGCCTTTCTTGCAGGAGTGAGTGCAACTGGACACGACTGCAGAAAAGCGCGAGTCCGCCCGTTTAATCACAGCACCCTGCTTGGCCTCAAATGAAGTGGAACTCCATCGACTGCGGACCACACAGCCGCACGCTTCAATACATCTCACTACCCACGAGTCTCTCTTTATAATCGGCATTCGGCTTGGCTTGTTTTCTTTCCTTTCACACACACACACACACACACACACACACACACACACACACACACACACACACACACACACACACACACACACACACACACACACACACACACACACACACACACACACACACACACACACACACACACACACACACACACACACACACACACACACACACACACACACACACACACACACACACACACACACACACACACACACACACACACACACACACACACACACACACACACACAGCGTGCCACGCGGTGCATCACGGAGGCCTCAGACACTCCCCCGAAGCCGTTTCACTTTCTGCACCTCTGCAGGAGAGACGACCAGCTCCCATGTAATTATAAGCCCATTATTTGCTTTTCGTTGTAAAACACTGAGCCGCTTTAAGACTGAAGAAATGGCTTCTAGCAACTTATCACATTACCCCTCATTATGTGGAGGAAAAAAGAACTACAGCTTGGGCAATAAAGGAAATACACATGTGACTATTTCCGTTCTTTAATTTTAGAAGAAAATCAGAGGCAATTATAATTTCTCAGGGGCGTGCGAGTGATCACACTCCACTTGGACTTTGCGTTGCACACAAACGTAGTTCCGCTTTACATTCCTCTTATTATTCTCCCATTACAGCCTCTGTTCTAATATTTTCCACCATCCTTCAACTTGAAAGTCAGGACACGCAGGACTAACTTCATCTCTGACTACGCTTTAAGAAGATAACAGCAAGGAATACCATTAGGAGCTCCGTAGAGTCCTCAACTGAACTGCCGAAACCAGACTTGTTTCCAAAGTTACCCAAACAGTTACTGGGTTTACTGAATGCGCTCTGTCATTCAGCAGCAGCCGTGACAGCCACCGAGTGTTTCAAGCTCCTGCGAACAAACTCCCTCCGAGCTGTGATGAAAAGGAATAAATCACAGCCAAAGTAACACTGAATTTACAAAACTTTCTCTTGAAAACAGAGCAGTACTTCTTGTCATGTTGGTGGTTCAGGCATCCATTCACAACAATGCCACCGAAAGATCAATGACTCAAACCTGCGGTCGACAACAGCCGCTCACTCACGCTGACAGGTTTCTCAGAGGAACACTGTGAAGTTTGACATTTTTGTACCGCATTTCATATTATTTGTCAATATTTCATAAGATTCATTTCGCTCAAAAAGAACAGCGCAGCCGAGATAAAGCACGCAGCATTTCGCCGTTTGATGTAGATTTCGCTCTTGCTCCTCTAAAGAGACGCACGCTTGTGCGCCTTTATGTCTGCTTCCCTTGGTTCAAGGCTGTTTCTCGCTCCAGAGCAGAAATGAAGAGCGTCCGTGACGGGCGAGGCTTCACACGGCACTGCATGCATCCGGCGTCCGTGACGCCGAGACCCAAATGATCCGCATTAATCAGCAACTAATTACAAGCACAAATGTGCAGATCTAATGAGTGGGTCCAGTTCTCTGTAGTGGTCTGCTTCTAGTGCTGTCAAATTATGTATCTCCGAGGAGTCGCTGGTGCATGACCCCCACCGGCTGTCGGCCCCTGCATTAAAGGAGAGTGGCAGTTCTTCTCGTACTCTCACTTCCCCTCACATCTCTAAAAACCTGCTGAAAACCCTGCACCTGCTTCCTTCAGCCGCTCTCATTCCTCACCATCTGGCCTGACGCTGTATAAACAGTCGATACATTCATCAAACAAATGTCAGGGAGCATGAAATGCCTTGATGGGGGTGGCTGGACTTCAAGAATTGATATTCAGACGCCGGCATTCATCATTTTTTTCTCGTCTAGTTGAAGTATTCTTGAAGTCTTTAAAAAAACCATTTGCTTATTTCTGGTCCAAAGAAGAAAAATATGCCAATAATCCAAACATCCGTATGTCTTTTATGCCACTTTGTCTAACTCAGGCCTGTGGGATGAGGACAGGGTGCGGGCTGGACAGGTCACCAGTGCACACAGAACGAATACCGAGAGGCAAAAAAAAAAAAACACAGAAAATTTCGACTGAAAATTTTGAATGAAATGCATGTGTCTGGGCTGCAGAAGCAAACTGGAGAACCTGGAAAAAAAATTCATACATGCAGAGGGAAAATATTCCTGCAGCAAAGCACGAGAGCTTCACCACCCAAGTAGGAACTTATAGCTTGAGTTTGCATGTTCTCCCTGTGCTCTATTCTCTAGTTTCCAGTGGAAGGAAAACAACCCACGCAAAAATGAAGACAACATGTAAACATATCGGACATTTTTCAAATAAGAGTAAAGGAACCTGCATCGTTAGTGTTTGACATCCTAACAGACGGCGTGGGTCCGTGCTGTAAACGTGCACCACCCTTTTTCTCCAGTCTTGGATTCGTGTTTCTTTATAGCGCCCGGCCTAACACCGGGAGCTCGATACGAGTGGGCCTCGCCTTCACTTCGGCTGCATTCCTTAACATATTGCTAGGATTTCGATGAGCCCTCAGAGTCTCTTGCAAAGTCCGGGGTTATAAAGAACAGAAGCGCCACGGCAGCGCACGCCAGCACGCACCCAACCCTGATGAGGGGGAGCAACGCAAACCGTCCAAGTAGCGAGTGGCTCACCGCCCTCCGAAGCGCCTTACCAGCTCCATCTGAAAGTTGTGAGCTGCCGTGCATCGCGTTTACGAGCATCCAGGCTCCGTCTCTCCAAGATTTCAACCCGAATAATTATTGTCGAAGGCTTCACCAGCTGCGTGTTTACATCAATGAGTGATGACTAAGGCGGTGTGTAAGCGGTGGATCCTCATCTGTTCCTAGCTGTTGACTCAGCCTCCACCTTGTCAGTTACACACACACACACACACACACACACACACACACACATCCACACTCACACAGGTTTGCATGCACACATCGTGCTCCCACTTGGCAGAGAACTGGTGGCAGCCTTTCAAACAGCTCTCCACAGGTACTACGCTACAAATTGCCTTCGATTCAGCTGCTGCATCAGCTGGTTTTGACAGCTGCAAGGCTGATAATTGGTGCAACTGTGATGGAATGAATAAAGAAGGAACAGGCAACTCCACCCGTGGCCTTGCAGCCCGTACGAGAGTGCCGTAATAGTGTTGATCACAGTTTGTAACAGTGAGGGCGGGCGTGAAGATATTCGAGTGCCTGAAGTTGAAACGGAGTCAAATTAAACATGAACCGTGTGTCGGCTTCACAGGATACATTCAGGTTTTACGCTCTACGGTTTGAACCTGCGAGCTCACAAAGGCAGAGAGATACTGAAGATATAAACACATAATGTTGGCTTTTTTTTCCCATGAACTATTTATGATTTGCTGTATTTCATAAACTGAGTTTAGTTTTGGGGGCAGACAGAGTCCAGCTGATAGTAACACAAAACCAAAATAACCAAGAAAACCTATCAAAGTCACAGTTTTACTTGTGCCAGCAAACGTGAGTAGATCCTGAAATTGTCGATGTCAATTATAAACAGCCTGAAAAATAACAGATCAGTGTTTCTTTTCAGACTGATGTTTGCAAAAGGATCTCTGCACTGTTTAACATGTTTTCTTTAACAAACAAGAAAAAAAAAAAGGAAGTTTCAGGTCATAAACTATGAAAATATCTTAAAAAATTTGGAACAGCAGAGCGACAGAATACTGAAAATCCAAATTCAATGCTTACAGCAAATGAAGCTCCTATAATGGGACTTTATTAAAGTTGCCATGTCCTCATCTTCCTGTTCCATGGAATCCAAAGACGACCATTTTTTCCCTTTTTGGACATCAGTCCAGTCTCTCAGCAGAAAACATTGCATAAAGTGACTAAAGTACAGATAATTCAGGGGCTCAAAATGATGCCATTTCAGAATAACTACAACCCAGAAAGTGGAAAAATTACAGATCTGCTCCAAGGAAATGAACACCTGCTTTGGCACACAAATGAGACGCTATAGTAGATAAAATGGTAAAAGAAAAAATGTATATTTTCTGTATTTTGCCAGCATTGGTCTTTACTTTCTTACTATAAACTCCTCAATTATTGCATTTTCAACTAAATCTACTTCACTTTGCAAAAATAAAATAAAAAGACTGATTTAATCTAACTTTAATTCACTGGTACAAGTTTCCATCAAAATTAAGAGCAAATGAGAAACAGAAGTTTGGGAAACCCTCCTCTGCTTCCTGTCGGTATATGCAGGGACAAGAGGGGCAAATGTAGAGAAAATAACCCCAAATATGCAAACACATTTCAGGAACAAGAACCAGTATTTGCAAGCATCCTCAAAGAAAAACAAGGCTAAAATCTCTTGTCCAGACCTGAACCTGCCCCCCCCCCCCCCAACAATAGAAAAATTAGGATCAGCAGCTACTTTGATAAAAAATCTGCATTTTTAGACTTTATAAGGTCAAGTCGCAGGTCTGGGACAGGTTTAGCCTGGACCTGCATGTTTGACACTCCTGATATGAACAGCAGAGGAGCCCTTTCATGGCAATGTGCAGCTTGTATTTCTGGTTTAATCCGATAACATCATGGCAATACGAGAAAGGACAGAAAACAACGTCCTAATCAGCAAACTGAAAGCACATTCTTGGAATACATGCATGGTTTTGATGTATGCTTTCTTTGCAAAGAAGCTGATTATAAAAAAAAAAAAACTAATACCAGCGACATAAATCCACCACCAGCAGTGTGAAGTCTAAAAAAAAAAGAAAAAGGAGCCGATAGTTCACCCAGCTCTGCACAAAGGCAGAATCAACCTCCCACCTCGAGAGCTAATTATTCAACGTGTTACATCGTGTCTGTTTAATCAGTACACAAACAGGAATGTTCCAAATAAATGTGGTGTTTTCTCAAGACAGGGCCAAACAGACCTGCCGCTGGCTGTGGGATTATATTCCTCATACACACCTCTTCGAAGGCCACGTTTATGAAATAATTGTCTTTTTAACTGGACATTTTCCCCCTCTGTGTTGGTGCAGTGTGGTCAGCTGTAAGGAAGTGACATAAAATAATCTGCGCGTCAAAATAATGTTTTAACTCTGAGCCTTTATGAGAGTCTGATGAGAAGAGAAAACGAAGAAAACAAGACTCCGCCGTACTGCTGCTCAGAAACGACAGAGGAAACGTTTTAAGCAGATTCCAACAGACACACACACACAAAAAGGAAAACCATGTAGGGTGAAATAAATGTACCCAAGAAGCATAACAGCAGTTGTAGCTGAAGCTTTACATGCTCATTGGAACAGCGTCGTCTGAAGATGATGCAGTTTATTCTTCATCAGTTCTGATTTAGAGCCACATGTTGGTGTGTAGCAGACAACTGCTGCCTGGAATCCACACGCCAGTCACCCGACCGTTTAGAGGAGGCTCAACAGTCAAATCCTCCACTATATATTGTTGCTTCAGAGACAACATAAAACACAAACAGTACTAGAACAAACAGCAAAATTCAGCTCACATGTGATGTTTGAAGATATAAAATCAGATTTTACATTTAATGACCAGGGGAGCTTTTTTTTTTTACCAAATTTCAGTAACGATATCAATTTTTCCATCTCAGTTCAAATATGATTCTCTCCATAACCTAAATACTGTAAACAACGTCCATCAATTCATTTAAAGCAGGTATCTCTTTTCTGGCCATTTTCTGGTCAGAGTCTTCTTGTGTCAGTCTCCATGATCATTTTATCTTTTCTCTCTCTTTGTATATTTAAATTCTACTAAATCCTGATGATTTTAAAGTTAGGATTTAACACTTATCACCTTTCAGTGCCACAAAAGGCATAAATTAACATCAAACTTACTTAAGAGTGAGCATAAATCTTATTAAAAACTTACATATTTCATGATGCAAAGTTGACAAAAGCTGCAACATTTTCAATGTTTCACGAAATTCAGTCTGCATGTCTTCTCTTCTGGAAATTCTTTGTTAGTTTTAAAAAAAACGATAAGAACAGAAATGAAGAAGTTGTCTACTGATGAAAGTTTAAAACCAGTTACATACAGTTAGTAATTTTCTATTAATTAGGAGCAAGGATTCTGATCAGTGGTTGATGTTAGGTATGCAGCTCTCAGATGATCAACCCAATCTATAGTTCAGCTCGAGATACAGATACTCTGTAACAGTGTGCTACTTTCATGAAGTATTAAATGATTTTTAGATTTCACCAGACTTCATGTCACTATGTTTTGTTCTATCCTTTCTGACTCTCTAGTAATTTGAGCGTAGCGTGTTGGAATCTCCCATCCACCCCCGTTCGGTGTGGTTTTGACAGGTAACGGAGGCAGCAGTGCTCATTAAAGCCGTAATCATGCTTTCTCCAGGGATAGCCGTCGACATCAAAGGACCCAGACCCACCTTTTCTCCGTCTTAATGGGCCGGATTGAGCCGACCAGGGGTCGGCCCCGCCCGGGTTACTTCCAGTTACACCGCGGCAGCACGGAAACGTACAGACAGACAGTCTATTCCAGATAAAGGCAGCCTGCAGTTGATTTTGAGTAGAAGTTGCAAATTGTCTTTGGCCATTGCCGGAGATTTATAGCCGAGTCTGAATGCAAATCATCCCAGCGTAGACATTAATCTAGCCGGGGTATTTCATTAGAGGGGCTTTGCTGGAGAGAGGGAGGCCGTGCGCTCGTAAATTCGGTTTGGCACACTGATTGTTCAGCAGATCGCCGGGTAAATGAGCGGCCGCCGTCCGCCACAAGAAGCAGCTTTCTCTATTATGCTATTATTTCCTGCCCAGGGGTCCCAAAACACATGCTAAAGCTGTTACAGTGGCTCGGGGTGAACTATTTATGAACTTGCCAATCTCCAGTCCGCAGGCTCCGTCCAGGGGACTCGGTAAGGTCAGCCGAGGTTTCCTGAGGCGGCAAATTACAGCGGAGGAAGCCAAGACGCCAGGCAATATAAAACCTGCGGTGACTTTAAAGAGGTACGGTATCAGCCGGGATCAACAACCCAAAGGAACCTTTATTAAACCCCCGGATAATTATTGATTAACCCTCCCGACGATTAACTCCCCCGTCCTGGGTCCAGACGCAGACTGTCAGATCAACACACACTTAACAAACACTTTACTTTTGGTCCCATGAATAAGCGGAAGTAATGAGATGTAAATCCTTCCTTCACCTGGATGTTAATACTCTCAAATTAAAGCTGAAAGTCTGCACTCGAACACGTCGTGATTGTTTCATTTCAAATCCATTTGTGTTTTTTTTTTTTTTTTTTTACACAGCTGAAATGTTTTGAATTGAGTTAACGTCCTGCGTCGACGTAGAGAAAAGAAGTAAAACCAAAAAAAAGGACAACACTACAATATTTATCTAAAGCTGTTTTGAAATTATACTTTCATAGATTTGGAGAAGTTGTGTTTTCGTGGATTTAGAGAGACAAGTGGACACAAATAATAAAACTTCAGAAATGTGTTGTATCTATAGAGAAAGATGATTTTGTTCTACATTTGGGCAGCATTTATATTAGTTAAATATATTATCACTGCGATATGACATCCAATAAATAAACACTTATGTCTGGAATATTGAAGCTCAAGTCATATAAAACATAATGAAATTCATATTTTGTTGATTAATTAAAATAATTTCTTGTGCGTTTCAGATGGTTCCATTTGT
This sequence comes from Salarias fasciatus, assembly GCF_902148845.1. NCBI lineage: Eukaryota > Metazoa > Chordata > Actinopteri > Blenniiformes > Blenniidae > Salarias > Salarias fasciatus. The sequence goes on along the minus strand of NC_043764.1, from coordinate 19,084,731 downwards.
CTAAAAGAAAACCACGAACATCAAGTGATTCCAGTTGTATATCAATACAGAAAATAAAACACATTTTGAAGAATAAATGTGCTTCTGTCTGTTTTTCTCCCACATACACAACCACGGTTGCCATTCTGTCATTTTTAGTCATTTTTCTCCTTGATGTTTGTGTGTCTGAGTTCATCCTCTTATCACCAGATCTAATGCAATGCTGAAACAATAAAGTGAAACACAAATCAATCCACGGCAGCAGGGCTCCATCTATAAATGGCTAAATATATTGATCTGCAAATTTTGAAAGCACATTGCATGAAAACCTGTCGTTTACTGCAGAAAAGCCCATTTTTTGCTATATGAATATTGTGAATGTTGATATTGCAGCTCTATTGCACGCAGTAATCCCAAAAAATATCTGGGGGTAGTATTTATTTGATCCCATAAAACTCAACAGAATTTCTACAGGGAAGAGAAGCTTAAAAAATTAAAATCCAGCATTATTTATTCATATTGAGTTAACCCTACACCATCCTGTGTTGCGAGAGGCTCAAAGAAAACAAACAGGAATTCCAGAAATATAATAATTCAGACTTCTGGAAAGATGTAAAGGAAAACGATGACACAGAACAGACACGAATCAAAGTGAAAGACTATAAGATCTGTGTTCAGAACGCAATCCAACACAGATTCATCTTCCATCAAAAACTCTTATTTGCATAATTATGCAGCTGCTTTAACTTGTCAAACATATTCAACAGCAGGGGCTTGAGCATCAAAGCAATTATAGTTTAGTAGCAGCTTAATATGTGCCATGAATGTGAATCATTTGACAAAACAGGGATATACACGATTTGTAGTTCCTGCCCAATTCTGTTTTTTTTTTTTTTTTCCGACAGACTAACAATCCTGCAGAAATGGTAACCAGGGAGGCCGTTTTCTTGGCACCGGTCCTTCCTGCGATCTGGCACCGGATCAACTAAACGGGCTCATTGCTGCTCATTCATCAGCATCCAAAGCCATTAGGACATTAACATGGAGGGAGTTGGGTTTTGCAATCATTTCTCACCTTATTCATTAATAATTGATCACTGAAGATTGCTTATGCTTCTTTACTGTGATGGATTTGCGCCGAATCACGACGGCCAAATCAAACACATCTGCGCAAACACTGTCACTGCAGACCAACACGCTTTATTCTCAGGCCGCACATCCCAGATGTGACACACTGGATTTCTCTCGTTTGTATCAGCAAACATTAAATATACATAACTTTATGTCAAACTAGCAAAGCGGGTGTTTCCAGTTTAAATACTTGCATTTAAATGTCACTTCAGTGTGTACTCAAACAGTAAAAAAAAAAAAAAAAAAAGCAAGAAACAAGACCATCCATAAAACTGCATATAAGCGGTTTTGTCATCTACAGTTGAAGTTATCTCTTCAGCAATCACGTCAGCGTCCCAAATATTGTTTACACTCAGTTGGCTATCTGGGCCTGGGACAAAGTCTGAATGCTAAATGTGGGCAGGCAGATGCATCCATCAGCTCCCAGATAAGAAATGAAAGCACTCGCAGTCACTTCTTCTCCTCAAACCCCAGAAGACAGGTTCAGATCTCGGTGAATCCACTCTGATTAAACCGCCGGCCTCCCTTTGAATCACAACTACTCCTACAGACACTTAAAGATTCATTTGTGGGTTTGTTTTTTTTTTTGGTTTTGTTTTGTCTTAATTACTTTTTAATGGAAGATATTTACTCATGAGACAAACTGAACATGTGATGGTGGAAATGTGCCGAAGCCTTTTTCGCCGGGTGTAAACATCTCAAATCCTGTTCTGTTACCGGTGACAGAGATCTGGGGAAGGTTGACCATCAGGAAACAAAACCAGCAGCTCAGCATAAATACCACCGAAGCGAAGGCCGTGAAGAGGAGAAACCTGATAGGTATCGCTCACTCCGCAGTGCAACATTCAGAAACAGTCGCTACCAATTCTGCCCAACCAGCCTCTTTAAAAGCACCCAGACGTTTATGGCCGTCCATCAGGGTGAGTGCACACTCACAACGATTTCTAGTGCTTCCTGAGAACCTGGCCGACAGAGGTAAGCAGGAAAGCACAGATCTGTGGACGTGGCACCACAGGTCCCGCTATCAGCAACACATCACGTTTCCTGCTCGCTGTACTTTGTTTGTAAAAGAGGTCAAAGGGGGGGGAAAAAAAAAAAGAGAGAGAAAACCATAAACAACATATAGGGGAAAGCCTTCCATTAGCAGATAGCAGCAAATAACCCAATGTATATTTTAGGAGAAGAAAGTCTTTATGTGCCACATCTCTTGCAGTAACCGTTTCTCTATTTCTTTCATCCGTCGTTCTTTTCATGCGCTCACAAAGACACTGGCGGATCATATCTTGAAACCAGCGCCGGCTGAGAACTGACAGCGCAGCTCGCCACTGTCTGTACAGTAGCAGCAGCACGCACTGAATGATGACTATCTGACACAGATACGGTCCTGCGGGTTGTGCACTCGGCTCCCAGGTGGAAAAACTAGGACTCAAAAGAGCCGAATTAAGGGGAAAGTATCTGTGCTGCGAGTGAAATGCAATACATCTACTTCACTACATGTTTACATTATGCAGCGATGAAGCAGCGGAGCCGATTCAGAGGGAACACATGAGAAAACAACGGCATCAGAACGCACAGCGTGACCTTATTAGATCTTCCTCTCAGCTCCCCTACCAGGCTTATTTTTCCCGCTAATAAAAAGTTTAACACTCAGCGTGAACTCAGCAGTTCTCATTTTTGTTTCACAGTGAAATGGTCCGGGGTTCAATCGTGACTGGGCTCAGTCAGCGTGAAGTCGCACTGTGTTAAATTACATTATGAGTGAAAGAAAAAATAAATAAATAAATAAATAAAAAAGCCAACAGAGGCCTCAGCCTAAATATACATGACTGTAAAACATCTCGACTCTGTGGATTCATGTAATGATCACAGGCTTTTAAAAGTTATGACAGACTGTTACATCTGCCAGGAAATGTCAAGGTCTGGCATCCTGGTGAAGCAAATGTGAAGTCAAAACTCATTTTACAGTGTCATTTCTGGAAAACCTGTCTCTCTTTAAGAAGAAAGATATCACTCTCTTGCCTGCAGGGTGAAAATAAACCTTTTGCCAGGAGACAGTTCAGTCAACCTTGAATGCAGGCTCGCTTCTACATTTCAGTTATTGGACGAATTGAGCAAACAAGACGTAAAGTCTTAATTGGTGTGGTTTGTTAGAAGCAGAATTACAGCGTTAATAAAACAGAAACCAGATTCTGTGCTACAGTTTTCCCCCCCGAAATGTCAGTCTGTAGCCTGTTCCTGATTACAAAGCAGAGAACGACGTCTACGCTGAAAGAAGATAAGCTTGATACTAAATGGAGCTGTGTGTACAGTCTTGATATAAAGGAAGAAAACAACGTGTTTATGTGACTGGATGCTGAATATGGTGTGCCTCCTCAAATGCAAATGGTATTTAAATGCAGAAAATGTGAGCAAAGTGGAGGTTTTAACTGAGCAACATTAACATCTGGTGTTTGCAGATAATGCGGATATTGAGACGTGATTTATATTAGAGTGGTATTTCCATTTTTTTGTGTGATCACAAGCATCAACTTTTAAAAATATGATGCTTCCTTTAGCTAAAAAAAATGAAGAGCGTCTGCAGCTGTGTGAGTAAAATTAAGTGGACATGTTGCGTGTCTTAAAATACATCTGCTGGGGGTGATGTTACATGACTAATAAAACTGCCTTTCATTGGCTCTGATTTCTTTTGACTATGAGATACGATCACTGGCTTTGGGGAGTATACAAAAACAACAAACTGCAAACACACGAAGCCAGAGTTATTATTTTCTGGCTCGCCGGTTCAGGATGATCTTATACTGTAACTGAGATACTTCTGCTTTGTATTGAGTCATGGGTCCAGACGATGTTATAAAGCTGGTGATCATTTCATAACCAGCAACACTAGATGGGAGGAAAAGGGCTTTTTTTTTAACTAATTGAGAGAAACATTTAGGATAAAAGCTGTCTGATAAAGTTGAGTTTGAGAGCAGACCTGCTCAGCAGACACAGACTGCCAGCTTTCCCTGACCAGAGCTGTCCGAACCATTTCAGCTCAGGAGCTACAAACGGCCTGACTTGATCTCAAGTGGATCGGACCAGTAAATCCAGAAAATACAAACCTGTAAGTAACCACAACACAAATACTTCCTCCTTGTTTCAGTAAAAGAAACGCACAGATAGATTGTGACAATTTAAATCCATTTTCACAAAGCCTGAACAAAGGCCTCTATTTGTGGATCAAAATTCATTTTCAAATTTGCTGAAACTAAAAGTGGAACAAAAGATTCAACTCTGCACTTCTGACTGCCTAAAGCTGCAGAAAGATCTGAACTCTTCTCTGCAACAGTGTTTCTCTCAAGGCCCATGTTGCCAAAATGTTGTTGCTATTCAGGACACGTGATTTCTGCAGCTTGCAAAGAATAGCATTTCACACATTCACCGTTTTCAACCTGCACCACGGACCTAGAAGTTCAGTTTTCACCATGTTTAAATTAACACAAGAATTTGGCAACAAGCTCAAATCAAAGGTGAATGATTTAAACTATTAGTATGATTCCATATTTCCCACTTTGGACCAAACCAGTTGACCGACTCACTGACTGACAGACGGGCAAGCGCGGTCACGTCCTGATAAAACCAGACGCCCAACACTTATCAGAACTGCGGGGTTACAAATATCTCCAGGCCCTCCACAAAGCCGCTCTGTCCTCCCTGTGGAGGGATGCAGAGAGAGACAGATTAGGGGAGCGTCGTCCCGGTGTGGGAATTCCTCCAAATCCCTCGGGAAAACCAGGAGTTGTAAGGAAAAATGCATTCCGGCTTCTCTTGCTGACTGTTAGTATTGCGTTCCTGACCTTGATAAGTGGGAGAGGGAAAATAAAACATGGCTCGGCAGTTTAATTTCCAAGAACGCGCTCTTCAAATCCCATTTTCTTAATGTTAAAATGACCACTGCAGATCTTAAAAACAGTCTTGTTAAAGTATGCTGCTGCATACTTTCTACTGCTCGCCACGCTTTGAATCCCGTATCCTCTGTAAACCTCCCTTATTAACAGCTGTCATATTTCATCAGGTTCACTTAGATAATCACAGGCTCCTCGGGAACCTCCGTACCAGTCCGCCAGCGCCGGCCTGAAACAACTCAGACACTGTGACCGAGCAGAATGAGCGATGCCGACGTACTTATTCCAGGGAAAGCAGAGGGATTAGTCCACAATGTAGAATTTAGAAACAAGGTATGCTAAAGGTTTGCTTCATGACATCCTGATCCTGTGTAGCTTTATTAGCCAGCAGAGACATACAGTCCATGACTCATCGTATTGATTTGCTGCCACTGATCTTCGTGACACCAACAAACCCCTGGAGACAAAGGTCAAACACAAACACATGCCTCTGCACACCGTCAAAGGCTGGGCCAAACCGCTGCATGCTGGGGCATCTGGGGGATAAAGCCAGCAGAGTGTCAACTTCTCCAGAGAATTGGTGCAAAGGTGGGCAAACCGGACAGTGTGCCACTGCCGAAGTCTCTCTGTTGGTCTACAACCTGCAGCTCAAGCCACTGCCTGCTCACAGGACCAGCCCCAAAACATAATCACTCAATGGATTTACCAGAAGTGTGTGCTGCCTGTTCCCCTGGTGCAATTCACATATGCATATTAAATTCTCTTTTAGAGTCACTGAGGGCTGCACAATTTACAAGAAGTGGCTGTATACAGATGACAAGGCAGATCTAAGCAGCGGCGTCAATGTTATATATAGGAAAAACACTAAAAAGCTGCACAAGTCTTCACAGTATAGTGCTGTATGTCAGTCCTGACCACTGACTGGCTTTACACTCTTGAAGCAGTATTTCTGGAAAGATTATATCCCTTCTCTTCTGGTCTGGATGACCGTGTCTCTTGTACACCCAGTATTTCCACATATGGTCAACAGGCAAGTGTCCAACAAACCCATTTTCTCCTATTGTGAGTAATTCACAGACATTTTCCATCTGCTGTCAAAGTGAGAGGAAACTGCGTGGAGGCGATGGATCTGCACTAAGCCCAACTTTGACAGAAAATAAAGCAGTGATGTGGAGGGGGGGTGAGGGAGGCATCTCTTACTTGTCCTGGGTGACATGCTCCTTGATGCTCCCCAGGGCGACCAGGCTGTTGCTGCCCTGCAGCAGCCTGCAGGTAGCCAGGTGCCTCTGGTACTGCTCCTTCAGACACACGTTCTCCGTGCACAAGTCGGACACTTGCTGCTCCAGCTCCTCGATCCTTCCCCTCTGCCTCTCCAGCAACTCCTGCTGCGTCTCTATGATCTTATTCAGCTCCTTCAGATACCCCGCAGCCCTGGTCGGGTTCTCGGTCGGGCTTTCCATGTCGCCCCGGCTGCTCGTCTCCCCTCCTTACGCTGCGTTTTAATTAAATAAAAAATAAAAACAGAGAGAGAAAGAGAGACGGCGGCGTTGTGTTGCAGGATGGTGGACTGTTAGTCCAGCTTTCAGGCGCAACAATTCACCGGGTTGCGCCTTTTGCGCCGCGTCATTGTTTGGCTGATTATTCCGATTCAGAAATACTCCCCGCACGCGCGTCTCCAAGGAAGGAACAAAAAAAAAAAAGAAAAAGAAAAAAAAAACTACATCTGCACGTAGAAAACTGAGGCAAAAACCAGACGAATCAATCAAGAAGCAGCCGTGGGAGAGTTGCCGTCAGCTGGCTCTCCGGTGAAGCGGACCGTCGCCGTGACATGCGGGTTCGAGCGCCTCTCTCCATGCGGCTCCCGTGACTTTTCGTAAACAGACGCCGCCGAGCGGGAGGCGGGACTTTCAAGTTTTTATCATTCTGCAGCTCCGCTAATGACTCTGCAGCCGCCGCGGGGACACACGAGCGCTGCTCTCTGCCGTCTTTGGTCCTGGGGAGGCATTTCAGGGAGCAGCGAGGCGGATGCTGCGGGTTTTAACCATTGAAATGAGTTTATGTCTGTGCTGCGATGGCTTTACTGCCGCCGTTTGAGGTTTCAGGTACACAATAGGTTTCTTCACTGTTACTCCTTTGATATCATCTCACACAGTCGTTTATTTATGAATAACTTCGAAATCTCTGGATGAAAAAATAATCATTGTATTACTTCTATGCAGAAATAACAAAATAACACAACTATTAGCTGCTTCTTCAAGTGTTATTAGTAGCCTAAACTATGAGGGAAAAAATGAAATGATGTGAAAAAATCTTTAAGAAAAAAAATCTAGCTTCAACAATCAAAAATTGTTAAAATAATATTGATAAAGCCACAGCCTAACAAGGATTCTAGTTTCAACAGCATTCTGAGAGCAGATGGGAAGCAGTGGTAAAGTAGGTGTGTGGAGCAGGTCTCCCCCACCCACCCAATCAATGTCTGCAATCTGACTGAGAGTTCTTCAGGACCCTCAACATGTGTTTTAATGCAAAGATTATGAAAATATCTGCATTGAACTTCATTTCTCTCCACAAACTTCAAGTACTCTGTACTCTTTGTCCATTTTCTGCTGGTAAAAGTAAAGTAGAAGGTGCAACATTCCTCATTTCCATTTGTGGCAACAATTTTTTCTTTGAGAATTGCTGTTTCCAAAACTACCCAAAAACATCTAACTTGGTGGAGTCTGACCTGAAATCCTCTCAGTGTTAAGCCCCTGTTATCACAAATAACAATTTCAAGTTTAAATAGTAAACCGTTGCTGCTTTCTAGCTGTTTGTTTACATGAATAAAGCTTTTGGTCATCCATGAAAACAACTGCCAGATTGCAGCTTTTCTGAAACACCTTAGTTTCAACGCAGAAATTTCATTTCATTTTGCATGTGCTCAACTAAAACATCTGTTCTTACTGCATGCACTCTCTTTGCAAACCCACTTTTTAGAGATTACAAGAGTACAGATAGAACATTTGCACTTAAATACAAATACTGCTGAATTGGTGATGCAGTGGTTTGCACTCTCACCTCACAACAGGAGTATTTCTGATTCGAGTTTGGGGACCTTTCCGTTTAAAGCTTGAACATTCTTCCTGTGTGTGTTTGAGTTTCCTGCCACAGGCCATAGACATGCATTTGAGGTTAACTGGTGCTTCTAAATTGCCTGTAGGTGTAAATGTGTGTTTGTCTGGTCCAGTGACCTGTATTTCATTGCCTTCGCTCAGCTCAGTTGGATAAAGTGATAAAAACATGCAAACCCCACAAAAAAAAAGCTCAACCCAGACTCAAAACAGAGACGTTCTTGCTGTGCAGAAAGAGTGCTAATCAATGCATCATTGATGAACCACATCGAGAATAACCTTCCATCCCAGGGTCGAGGAGCTCTGAAACCGATCCCAGACGACTGAAGCCGAGGGCAGGAAGTCCCGGACTGCCTGGGAGTCAGACGACCACACGGATCCACAATCAGAGGTGAACAATTAACCTAACGTGCATGTTTTTGATTATGAGAGGAGATAAAAGAAAACCCACACGGCCATGTGAAGGACATGCAAATCCCACGTACGCGTGAGAACCGAGAGCGGGTTTCTTGCTTGATGAAAGCATCCAAACACAACCCAACTCCATTTGAATAATGTCAGGATTGTGTTGCCTCTGCTGGTGCTTTGAACTTGCTGGTGTGTTCGTCCGTCAGTGCTTAACACTGTGGCACAGTCTGGCAGACACAGAGCGGTGCTGCGTCTTCCCTGCAGAGCTGTTTACTCGGCTGCCTGTGTGTTGCTATTCCACCAGCGGGCTGCATCGCCTCCGGTGACATGAAGGCGATGGATGGCAGCAGCCTGTGTTAGTTTTTGAATCAAAAATGACTTAAGTGTTCGGCACAGTTCTGCGTGTGGCAGGAGGCTGCAGATTTGCACAGACTGTCACAGAGAAGCGACCAAACGGCAGAGAGAGCAGCACTGGCGGCGGCGCTCAGGTTTCATAGGTGACCGTCTCATTTTTACCAGGTGACATTCATGCCCTCGGAGCAAAGCTTTCACAACGCTGGCACCGCTATCCAGATTATTTTATGATCTCTAACACCCGAGATGTAAGAAAAGTTTAAAGTTACAGGGAGAAGGAGAGCCAGTCTGCCATTTGAGAAAAACCCTCTGCAGGATGTGGCGTTACAGACATTTGTATAGGAACTGAGAGTCCAATCAATGACTGACACTGAGCGATGGCGGTTTATATTATTGCCTCAACTCCCCGCATCTTGTGACAGTTCTGGATTTTCTTCCTGAATCAAAGTAACACTTACACTCAGGTGTAGTTGTCAAAAAATTCTGCTGCTCAAACACTTTTCTTTTGATCAATTTTTCAAAGCTCACTTCAAATACTGTGTTCCTGGATGAAGTCTCAGTGCAGAAACACACACTGGGTGCTTTGTCGGTGGAAGTCGGGGCTGTGCCGTCGTGCCACGGCACCTGAAGACAGCGTGTGGATGATGTTGTTTCAGTGTGGATGCGACCCCCAAGAAGCTGGATGATCCAGGTACAGAGGATAAATAAATGGAAGTCACAGTGTATTGCTTATCCAAACAACCTCATTTCTTATGTGCCCCTTCTTTTTTTTAATGGTTTCGTAATCAAATGTTTGTTATCTGCCGTCCTACTGTTAATCAGACTTGAGGCCCGTGTTAAAAACCACCTCAAACTGACCGTGAGATTTAAAGACGGCCGTGTCCCTTCCATCTGCGGGTCCGTCTCTCCTCCTCTGAATCCGCGTTTGAAGGAAGGAAAAGGATATAAAGAGAAAAATCACATTATATAATAGAATTTCCTAAACTTAAATCTAAAATTTTCATGTTTTGCTCCTCCATAATGACACCACCAAACCGCAATGTTCAAGTCAGTCAAACCTCCGAGGGTTTTTGGAGGGCCGGAGCTTCCAGCCTGTGGACGAGAGACGCCAGCAACCACAGAATATTAACCACTTCAAAGCATGCGGCCCGCCGTCACGAGGCGCCCGGGATCACCCCTTTCCTCTGGCCGGTGCCGGTGCCGGTGCCGGCCAGAGCCATCCATTCAGAGAATCCACTCACATATTTGCAGTGAAATAAATCCACTCTCAGTTCAGCCCCACACAACATTTGCCAGCCGTGATGGAGGAACGGGCCGAGCGGTTCAGCCAGCAGAGTGGAAAACTTTTATTTCCCCGAGAATGCCAAACAGGCCACGAGCACCTCCTGCAGACGTGCATTTGTGTGAAGGATCTGGCACATCAGAGGGAGCTTTGCAGGCAGTATGTTAGCCCACTATTTCTCCAAATAGGTAATAAAGGTTACAAACACCAGGAGAGTAGGAACTTCTCTGAGGGCTGTTCCAGCAAGAATTCAAAGAGGCACTGTTGTAAAAGTAGTTTGATTAATTTTGCACTGACGTTTGCTTTCTTTTCTTATTCTTCTTACAAATAGAATTTAGAACAGAGTCATTAAGGACTTAGAAAACTAAAGAAAAAAATCAATCCCACAGTTCTGCTGAATGTGATTTTAAGACTTAATTACTTAAAATCTGTCTGAATGAACACTTAAATATGCATTTTATTAAAAAGTTTAGTCTTGACTTTGAGTTCAGAGATCTGGGTTTGACTTCCATTTAAGGAAGAAAGGACGTCCAATGTGAAATCGAACCAAGAGGTGCCAGTACAGACTTTCAATGACTCGCACTTTTCAGTGATTTACTGTGAGTGTTGTCTCATTTAAATTGAACAAAACCACCCATAATAGTGGAAATGTAGCTTCAGAATTGTCTAAATTGGGATAATTTCCCTCAAATTTATGACAGTTCCCAACGTGGATGTGAAATTGATCATGAAAATGTTCAAATAAACTTCCTGTCTGTGGCAGAAACTCGATGTGCACAATGTGATTATGCATTATAGCTTCATCCTTCGTATATTCAGGCGAAATGCATCAAATCCCATGTACCGTTAACACAGTATGCCTGGTGTATTGTGGGAAGCCAATACACCAATATCACCAACATTAATATAATGAGTCGCTGTTCTTCATTAAGGAAAAAGAGGAAATGACTCAGATGTAATCACGAACATTCAAATCCACCTTTCTATGTTTGAATCCCCTGCCGACGCGTCTGCACCAGAACACATCAGCTGCTGTCACGGGGATCCCTGCAGCAGCAGCAGCCGCCGCCGCCTCTGAATCCCCTTAAAAAGAGAGCGCTCCCCCAGGCGGACCCTCTCCATCCGCCCTGACGATCCTGTGGGAGGAGGCTTACCATTCTTGTCAGGTCTCATTCAGTACCCACCTCATTGATCCCCTCCACTGACAGCACAGCAAGCCATCTGGAACAGTGGCGTTTTCCCTTCCAACGCAGGGCACAGTGAGACGGCGCTCGGAGGCCGACAGGCTGACAGGTGGAGTTTATGTAACCCGGGCGCCTTAATGGGGAGAATAAATTGAATGTCATTTTAGCACAGATGACTGCCCTAATGAGCTATAGATACACTGTTTGGTCACATTTGAGAAATCCACATGCCACCATCACTTGATGAGAGTAATTTGAAAATGGTCGCGTCCACCTCTGGATTCCACCGCCATTTAAGTGAAGCAGACAGTAAATTAAAACCCAGGTGCCTCTGTGGAGGCTCCTCAAAGAACAAATCAGCGGTTAGTGCGTCTCCCTCCGAGGCCCGGCACACCGATGCTAGCATGTTTTCTTCTCCGTGGCCAGCCAGCATCTTAAGAATGCCCCGGAGGCCTCCGCTGTGGTCGGAGCCAGAGCCGTGCAGCTCGCCCATAAACAGGCTCTCTGGCAGCAGGCGAGGCTCCGGCCGCCCAACATCCCCTCTGAGAAATAATGCAAGACTGTAGTTAGTGCAGGATATTTCTCACTCAGGACTCCTCTCTGCACCAGTGCATAGTTATAAGCATTTTTTTTTTTTTTGGTTTCATAATGTGATTTTAAAGAATCCCAGTAGCCTGATAACACGATTCAAGCTGACGTGATTACTCGGTCAACTTAATTTCATGGGAAATTTACAATATTTTTTTTTTCAAATAAAGCAATTAAAAGCACATGTTCCGTTTTAATTTTCATTGTTTGGTTGTCTCTGCAATATTAAAATTGACGAGCTATACAATGTAAGACATTTGGCATAAAGAAAGCAATTTCAATTAAAACAAAGCGGAGTTTAATGAACTGAGTATTTAATTGAACTGAAATGACGTGCTGATGAATCAGTAGTTAAATGAATGCAAAACTGCAGTTCCAAATAACAGAGACCCTGGGAAATTAAATATTTAGTGCAAATGTGCAGGAAATCCATTATTAGTCAGTAAGAGGGCTGGAGTGTGGCGCCGCTCGTGTTCTGCCGCTTTACAAACGACTGTTTGGTGCACATTCAGGTCCGCGCACCTACTGGAGATTGTGTTGCAGCCGCTGACGGCATACAAATGAGCCAGGTGACTGGGACACACCACAGCAAGGCCCGAGCGGCGTCGCAGACAGATGGGAGATATTTGATCAGCGGTCGCAGACCTTTACATGTCCTCGGGGAGCTGGAGACGAGCACACACTGCTGCATTTTAGGAGGGGATGGACGTAAACCTCTGCCTGTACAGAACAAGGATCCTTTCTAGAGGTGCAAAACAGTGATGCGGCACTTTTACCAGTGAGATGTGGGAATTATTTCAGCCAAAATAAACATAAAACTACAGAAATTGTGTTTGGTAGGATGTTTCTTGGTTCCAATATTTCAGCTGTAACTTTTATAGTTAATAATTCTTACAACAGAAATACTCCACAAATGTTCTTTAATTACAATATAATCAGGTTCAAATATGGGGAATCATCATCTCGCCATCATCTGCTCGGCCTGAAAGGGAAAGGTTTCCACCGGTTTGTAGTGACAACACGATCACTGACGTTATTTGTTTTCCTTATTTAAAGCCCTCTGTGAAATAGGAAACTTTAACACTGCTGAGCAGGATGAGAAAGATTAGATGTCAACAAGAGGAAAACAAAATAAATAATTGACCACACTAATCAAACGGCATTGATGCAGAAAATTAATTCATAGGGATGCGAGGAAAAAGCCGTGTGAGTGACAAATCAGTTTCACTTCAGCCTGGGATTACATCTGGATCTGAAATGGCTGCGAGGAAGCCGTGTTTTCTCCGAGAGCATCGGTCAAAGTTGCATTAAACCGACAGGAGGCCATAACTGTGTATGTTAAAGATCTGAATGCAAACACAGTTTCATGGTTTCTGTGAATAATAGGACATGAGCAGAGCTGAACATGAAAAGTCAAGGCTTTATTTTCAAAATGCAAAAGTAGAATCACACAAACAAACCAACATGTGCCTGAATCATGTGCCAAAAGCTGATAAGAAGTGATTGTAAGGCATAGATAGCTACAAATTTAAAGCACGTACTAAAAAAAAAAACAAATACAATTCCTTGTCATTTTTTTTCCTCTTTGAAGTAGAAAAATAATTTAAAACACAGTCACACATTGATGTGTCAGCGATTCAACACTGCTACAGTCACCTCTTCTGGGAAAAAAAAAAAGAGCAACAGAAAGAGAAACGTTAGATTCTCTGGAGTGACGAGCAGATCACACTCGAGTGCTTCTCTAATGCACCGACTGGGATTTAAAATGAAAGAAGAACTATGTTTCACATTTTGTTACCATTTCACATTAATCACTGAAAGAGGAGCTGCTTGTTGTGTGGCTCAAGAACTCGGTTTAATTGAATAGCTGGGAAGTTAGATTCCCTGGAAAATGCCCCAGAAGGGAAACGGACGGACCGAACGAACGAACGAACAAACGAACGAACGAACGAACGGCGGCCGGAGAGAACAATGCACATTGGAAGGGTTTGTCACCAGTGAGCGGGACGGATTCAGTGAACAACTACTTTTCCAAAACAGAAAAGGAACAACAAAATATTGGCGCTGCTCATTAAAATAAATACCTTTCAAGCTGGTTTTGCTCTGTTGGTTAATCCTGAGTTACAAAAATTCAACAAGTGAAACAAAACAGCAACACAAACGTCAAACAAACACAAAAAAGCAAATCGATATGAGCCCCAAACTTCTTCAAATCGCGTCAGTCATAAATGAAGTGGTCTCGTATATAAAAAGGGTTTCCATGGCAACACATAAAAATAAGCATTTAATTTATATATGTACATCACACATTTCCACACAGGAAAACTGGAAATAGCCCCGTCGGATTAACTTATAGATCCTGTAGAAAGGTTTCTTTGACTCGGTACCGAGGTTTGCTGTCACACCCAGACTGTTCATCCTGAGGGACGGAGGCACATTCTGTATGTATTAATGGCCTGAGGTGTTTCGCATTTTCAGGAAAAGATGTGGGCGCCGAGGCTTTTTATCAGGTACTGTAGCCTGGAGAATACAGACGGGCCCTGGGGCTGCTGGGGCTGAGGTCCAGCCGCGGTACACTGTTGTTGAAGGATTTTGTGTCCGGCGAATTTAAACCTGAAAATAAGCCAAATCATTTTTTAAAAACAAATAAAAGAAACAGAAAAATAACGACAGTACATTATGAAGGCAAACGAGTTTAAATAGTATATAAATGCAGCTTTCGTCATGATACAGAGGGTGACTGCAGACTGATGTGATGTTTACTTTTTCTTTATATCCAAATTATCTTCAATTTATGATGGGCGAGGAAGCATTAAACAATCTATTGTACGTAAAAGCACTTGATGCTATCAGATTACTCTTCTATCTTTCTAATCAATACTCAGCGGAGCTTAATAGTTGAGTGGCATCGGCAGCTTTGCACTCATACAAACGTCTCATAACTCAATCAAGACTAAAATAGAGTATTCTACTGAGTTGTACGTTTCTTGAAGCGCCGGTATTCTACCTGAGGTGAGAGGTGGGGGCGTCCTCTGGGTGAACGCAGGGTGGTAGGCCTGTTGTCTTGGGGAGAAGAAAGAGCTGAGGACTGCAGAGAGGAACAGTACAAACGAATCACGTCAGCAGAGAAACGTCCTCAGTGGATCAGATGGTAAAGAGTCTGATAAAGAAACCAAATGACACTTCGGTGGCTGCAGTGAAACCCAGCACATCCCACTTGCTCAAAATAAATACAAAAAACTAAAAAATTTGGATTACATTTGCTTGCATGCGAGCCAAAAATAATTTTTTACTCCATCCGAAGATGCGCTTTATGGTTTCTTCCATACATCAGCAGTGATGATAAATCCAAAAACAAAACAAAAGGAGAAAAGTTAAAGGAAAAGTGTGGTCACGTTTTTGCTGATCTTGTCCTCTGTAACTCCAACCCTTATTTTATGTTTGAGAAAATCCACTGGAGCATCAGAGAGCAAACGGCTTCATAAACCTCCTGAACAGCCGTGCTGTTTCTCTCGCTGCGCTATGAGTGGACGAGAAGAGAAACGAGACCCACCGATGATGAGGATGGCGGTTCCAGCCAGCAGGGCGAACAGGGTGCAGAACATCATCTGGTAGCAGTTTATGAAGCTGTGGAGGGAGTGGCCGCCGTCCCAGTTAACAACTGGAGGAGGATCTGCTCACAGAGTGGTGGTGGAGGGGAAAACACACAAACAGAGCTGAGAACAGGAGACACGTCACCACAAAACAGCTCCAGTGAAGAAAAGTGATAAAGAGGTGGTGAGAGGAGTGATAGTTACTCAAAACCTGCCTTGTCAGTGTTGTTCTCATGATTCAACAGCACAACAAAAACACACTGGGAAACTAAAAATTAACAATAGAATCAGGTCACCGGCATTCTGAGGTTGTCTTGCTTTGAAAAAGTGACATTTCAAAGCAGATGTTCTCGCTGTTACAGTTGCCACCGCTGCCGTTCCACAGCGCAAACTGCTCCAAAAGACGTCTGATGCAACCAGAGCCCGTTAATTATTTATCTAAAGAGGTCATTACCGAGTAAATATTCAATCCTTTTTTCCATGTCCACACAAATTTACTAAATGGGAATAAAAATCGACGGCTGTACTGAGTCTTGTTGTCCTCATTAACTCCGTGTGCAGCTAAACATCTGAGAAGCGACGTTATAATGGAAGCAAATGAACCAAGCGACGCTGCACTCAGACAGAATGGTATCAGTGTTATGAGCGGACACAAACCGGCTGGCAATCAGTGATTTAAGGCTCTGAAAGAATGTCCGACCTTGCGCTGCAGCACTGGGGTCAGCGATATGAATCAAAGTGACCGGGATGACGAGGCTCTGGCCGGAGGACGGGTTGCTGATGGAGATGGACGCGGTGACTGCTGCTTGAGGGTCCACGGCGAAGACGCTGTACTTGGACGAGCTGGGAAAGCCCTGTTGAGTCTCCTTCTCCAGCACGGCGATGTTGGGCGAAGTGGACGCCACCTGAAAGCATCGAGTTTTGCACGCGATCGAGTGAGCGATGATTATCACCAGCGTGACGCACGGCGTGTTCCGCTCCATCGCTCGGCCTGACCTTCATGCTGGACAGGGCGGCGAGGGGACCGAAGACCGTGAGTTCAGCTGATGGCTGCAGGTTTGAGAGCAGCAGCTCGGTCTGGTCGGAGTAGAGGCCCAGCTCGATGGGCAGCCGGGCGCCGACTTGCTCCCCTGAGAAGGCGCTGCCCTCCAGGCCTCCCTTCACCAGCAGGTTGGTCATAGAAATGCTGAGCACACGGGTCTGCTGGTCCGTCATGAGCTGCAAGGTCATGGAACAGGCGTAGAGGCCTGGGGAACAAACGGACACGGGCAAAGCTGATGGCTACGTCTGCATATTTGAATCTCAAAAATCAACAGTATGTTCTTCACGCAGCGGCCTTTCCTCCCTCATCTCTAACCTCCTGAAGGCATTTCATGAGTCGCACGGCGCCATTAGAAACCCGGTCAGACTCGGCTGAGCGGTTTGAGGCCTGCGCACTCAGTGGATCCCATCACAGATAAGCCAACAACTGGGACAAAGTCCCAAATCCCAAACACAATTAGACCGGCGCTGCAGCAACAGGGAGCCTCATCGGCTCAATACATCTCGCAGACACCTTTTATAGTCCGTGCTGAATGCCTTCCTTGGGCCAAGCAGGTATTGATTATGTTCTTGTAAGCAATACCCTTCTGCACCGTGGGCGGAGATATCACATAAACTCCGTTCATACAAAATCACTTTGTTTTTGGTTTTCTCTTTGATAAACAGAACCTCTGAAAAAAAGCAATAATCAGTTAAAGTTTAAAAGCTATTAGTAGCAGTGGCTAGAAAGAATCCATCAGTAACATGAATATATTCGAATGGATCAGAATCTGTACAGTTTCAAAAAGATGGACTGAGTTCAGTGTTACCGAGGCTGGAGTCGAAGCTGACGCGTGTTTCCAAGACGTCGCTGGCAGGAAAGTCCACGGTGTCGCTGCTGAAGCTCAGATGGCAGCTCACAGACGTCTCCGGCTGCAGCTGGGAGATGGCTTCAGTCTGGGCCGACGAACAAGTTCCTGCAGAGTCAAACGCAAGCGGGTGAGGAATGTAAAACTTCTGAGAGTCAAAAAATACGATCAATATTAATGAATCCAGCTTTCACTTATTTATGATCCTTTAATTTATCAGTTGGGACAAATGAGAACAGCAACATTGGGGAAATGAGCTAAATCACTTTCTTTCTGAGAGCGAGTCGCAGTGATTTATACAATTTTCATACGTGCACATTAAATATGAGGCTGCAGTCTTTGAGCCAGCCGCAGTTCGGGGACAGACAGTGAGCTAGCTAGCCTTGATCTGTCCACACAGCTACGATGGCCATTTTCTGTTCCCCGATCATTTCTAGGTTTCTAATTTATAGCTACGATCAAACAAATCGCAAAATACAGGGTTTTTTTTTTTAAACTCAGGACTGACTGGAAATGAGTCACTTCAGTACCAATGAGGTTGGTTCCTCTTTCTCTGGTCGTGAGCAGGACTTTTGTCTTCTTGCCGCTGGTGACCGGCGCAGACTGCGACATGGCTGTAATGGTGGTGGGAGCTTCCACTGTAACCTGGAAAACACACAGGAAGGAAGCAGCCGGTGAATATCAAGAGGCTTCACACTAACATCCTCAACTAATAGTCTTCATAAATCAAGACGGGCCGTCAGAGAAGCTAATTAAAACACAACTTAGTGTTTAACATTACATCATTGCCACTTGTGTCTATTTTTCCAGTTACACAGATAAAAAGATGATCGTTTTGCCATTCATTTCATAAAATACATGCTAGCACTTTTCTACTGAAGAAAAGAAAAAATCAAGCACAAAATCTGAACACCTGTCACCACGCTAATAGAAAAAAATACATCCATTTAAACCTGCTGGTTGCATTCAGGTCACGTGGACGGAGGTACGTTCAAGGCAGAACTCGGAAAGCTAATTAAGCCTTTCCACTTGCCGGCATTTATGAGAATCTCAACACCGGCAATGTCGTGCACACACGCGCAGACATCAGACAGGTGCTATTATGATCCTGAAAGGCAATGATGGAGATACAATACGCCTGTTCTAATTTGATTGTCATCGGGATATATAGCTGGAGGAGAGATACGGGATGATGCACCGGCAGAGAAATCAGACTCTCGGGAGAACAGAGGTGTCAAGAGCAGACGCACGGAAACTGGAGAGGTGTGTCGTTTGCATAATTAGAGCACTCAGTCGTTTTCTTGCAGCACATTCATCATACTAAAATGCATACAAGATATATAGCGGGGCGCATCTCATGCTCCATCATACAGCCTGTCATTAAATCAGCGGGCTGTTGTTACTGGAGGCGTGTTGCACACCTCTCTGTATGTCTTCAGTGTGCCGGGTATTTCATAGAACACGGTGACGGTTCCAGAGTCTCGGGCTACAGCGGCGCCAGTCTTCGGGTCCACCTGGAGAACGCCATTTGCTGAGGAGCTCCAAGTACCGAGAACACCTGCAGATAAAAGGATGATTTTCTGTTTTTAAAAGAATAAGATTCATTCAATGAAACAGAACGGTTTGTTAGACGTGAGATGAAAAAGAAGTAACTAAAAGACAAAAAAAAAAGGAACTGAAATTTTAACAGATGTCAGAGGAAGATGAAAGTATGACTGTGAAGCTGCATTAAGAATGAGTATTTAAATAACATGCAGATCTCTCACCATCCGGGCTGCTCAGCTGGACATGAAAGCACACCACGTCTCCCACCACCAGCTTGTGGACGTCCAGCATGCTGATCGCGTGATCGACAGGAATTGGAACGTAGTCCGCCACGCCCGTGTTTTCCCGGTCCCACGCGGCGAGCAGGGTGAGCCCGACGTTGATGGTTGTTACAGTCAGGGTATGGTTACTCGGCCCGACGCCAACTTGGACGAGGTCGTCTCTGCCGGGAGGAAGAAGAAAAACACGTTTTTAAACCACAGCATTTTTGATTGCTGTGTTGACTTCAACCTCTATCCCATTGCTTCCACTGTCATCCAACTGAGCGACTCATCAGTTTTTACTAGATTTCTTAAAATAATTAGCGTGCCATTAAAACCACATGTGTAAAAGAAATCAGATTTATTTTAACAGATGTGTTCAATAAGAAAATTCAGAGACATTATGGAAAACATAATTCACATTTTAGCTGCTTCTGTGCTTCACCTGAAGTTGGAAAAGTTCGAGATCCTCCGTGATTCATCTTTTTTTGCACAAAAATCTAATTGTATTGCTTCCTGCTCTGAAGGATCCACTCTGAACAAATAAAGCTCAACCGCTCCCGCCTCAGATCACACTAAACCAATCGGCAAACTAGGACACCCAATAAGATTCAATCATAGTCTAGTAATTGCAGAGCCGACACTGCTCCAACACTATGAGATCCTTACTACTGATTTTGATGCTTTACCCCTAAAATTGTCCTTCAGCACCAGGGGAACAGAGTAAGAAAATCAAATGATTGCACTGACAGTTGAGAGAGTCCCTCATCGCAGGCACAGCAGAGCACCTCTCTTTCCAATGCCCCTATATTAATGCAGGTCACTCAGTCGGCGGGAAGAAAACTTCATGTGAAATGAGTCTGATGGAGCAGCTCAGTTTTTACTGTTGTGAATCCATCAAACGCCATACCTCTAAAGGGCGCCATGACCTTAGCTGCTGGACTTCACACAATTATTGGACACAATAAAACAAAAGTTGTAAAGCGAATGACAGCAGAGGCTTTTCTGGAGAATTTCACGAGTGTTAGCCGAGCCAAAACATTATGGCCACGACCTGCCCGACATCTTTCACCTTTCTGGGGAAGCACAGAAGATACTTCCCGATATCGGCGGGTTAAACGACATCTCAGTCTTCTTATGGTTTCCAGAGCATTGAAAAAGAAAAAGAAAAACTTTCAAGTCTTAAAAGTCTGCTCTCGCTGCACATTCTCCAGCGGATCTTTGACGATTTGTCCATCCTGGGATTATTTTCAGCATCAGTCACCGCAGTCGACTGTGAGGACTCCAAGGTTCATCAATGAGAGGGGACCACGTTCCGGACTTAAGTGCATCTTGTGTGAAACAGCATCATAAAAGATATGCCGGATGTATAATCACTACTTTTGCAGAGCGGAAAAAAGGACGGAAAAAACACTTTTTTGGTAAAAGGAATGTATTTTATGGGTGGACAGACTGGTCCAGCAGAATGTGAGAGCGTGAAAGACAGAAGGCGGGGCGAGGTTGTTCAAACCGCTCAAAGAGGCCTTGGATTCTGCTCTATAAATAAAGACCATAACTGTGGGATAATAGCTTTTCAGCCTTGGAGTATTACCCACAATGAAAAACATAGCCTGCTCTCGCCCATACTTGTCTTGACGTCATGTTTCTGTCACCGAGTCACTCAAATTTATGAATGAGTGAATGATGCAGGTGCAGGACAGCGAGGCTCGGCGCAAGGTGAGGAGGGTTAAAGGACTTTAAGGCGCGATGCGACAAACCTATTTGTGGAAAACGTGAGGAGGGAGTTGGAGCTGTGCAGAGTCTCCCCTGTGCTGGCATGGAAGTGGACAGCAAAGGTGAGCACGACTCCCAGCGGGAAGGCTTTCAGGTTCTCTTTGGTCTGCGTGTAGAGCGCCGGGCTGGTCGTGAAGCGCACGTAGGACACGGGCACCACCTGAGGGAAGAATCAATGTCACAATCAGGGACGGCAAATAATGTCAGCCGTCACTCTGAGGGTCATTCCGACAACTGGGAGTGAGGTTCTTGCAGAACACAATGGTATCGTGTTCATGGCAGATGACTGAAGACTGAAACAAAAAAAAATATTTTCTCACAAAAAGTAAAAAGTAAAGTTCGACGAAAAATGCAACGTCACCAAATATTCTTATTGGAAAATCAAAATGTTTGTGCTGACCCTATCCTGCCTTCCCCTCATATGAGCGATCTGCGAGCAGTCAATATATACAACGGATGAAAAGATACACAATGCTGAAATGGAACGATAAAAATCATCAAAACTTTCATCCTCTGTAGATCCATGCACCTATTTTCTACGGCGCTTTATTCAGCAGAGGATTGTGGGGTGCTGCAGCTGCTCCCAGCTCATTACCAGGAAAACACACAGACACAGAGACAAACTGACAATCACCTCACATTCAGAATCACCAGTTAGCCTCAAACGCATGTTTATGGACAAACCAGAGAAAACCCACATCCGTACAGGGAGAACATGCAAAACTCCATTTGAATAAATTATTTCAAACTTCATTTGGGAATTCTATCTTGTTACAAAAAAGTCTTGACACGCACGAGTGCAGGATGTCAATGCATGCGCTTCACTGTCAATATCTGCAGGGTACTGCCTCCAAAACCCAAACTCTGCAGTGCTCTTCATCTTAAACTGACCTTCACAGCAACAATGAGCGTTTGATTGACACCGAAGGTCTCTTGTGAGGTGATCAGCAGAGAAGAGGTCCCGGTAAGAGAGCCAGCGAAGAGCAAGCCCTTATCATCCACTTCAGCGATAACAAGCTGGTCGGGGCAATCCAGCATCCGGTAGGAGAGCGCGCCCACGCCATCCCTATTAGACAAGGAAAGACAAGATCACACGAGGTGATCTCAGCAAGTCGACGTCTCTTTTCACTCTGCTTTGGGAAACACGGCCTCCTTTACCAACTGCATTCACGTATGGAAAAGTCACTATTGACTCACCTGTTAGTCTGGAGTTTGAGGACCGAGTTAGGAGCCATCAGTAACTCTTCAGTCTCCACTTTGGGATTAAGCATGTGCAGCTTGTCATAAACCTTGATCAAAGGAAGATGTTGAAACTCCAATTATTAGATTGCTTTAATCGTTCTTTGATGTTTCTGCACTGGTGACATGTCATAGTTTAATACAGTTTGAAGTTGGATGCATTCAGCTCCCGACTAATCTGCAGTGTTATCACTTCACAAAGTTAACAACTTCAGATATTCCAGAGCTCAGCAATTTCAGTGCTCTGCTGCCTTAAATGCCAGTCGCTTCGATTATAAAGAGGCAGCTGGGGAACATGGTCACGATAAGCAAAGTACTCTATAAAAGGGCTTTATAAAATATTCTGCATACAAGGTGATCGTGACGCTGAAGCCAAGAGCGGCTCGATATCACAAACAGTCACCGCCACGGCGCTTCACCTGGATCTGGATCTCGTCTTGGAGCTCCTGCAGGTTGCCCACGAGCTGCCGAGCCTTGGGGTCAGTGACTCTCAGCACCACTTTCAGCCCGGTCCGCCCTCTCGACTTGCCAGTCACCCTCATGCCGAAGTTGTGCTCTGACTGAAGCTCCACATTAGCCTGCAAAAGACGAGGGCCATTATGAGGACGGCAGGAGCAGCGGCGGCAAATCAAATAAAAAGGCAGCAGTGATGATGGAGAATGGCCTTGGCAGAGGCTGACAGGGAGGCAGAGACAATGCAGACGCTGGTTTTTAAAAACCAAGCTGTAATGGAAGGACAGCATATCTTCAGTCAATCTGATAAAAGGATCAAAGAGAAACATGAGCTAAAAATAGGAATTGCACAGCGGCAGAGGCCGCAGGGGGAAAAATTACGAGGACAGTTTACCTCAACGTGTCTGGGCTGGACATCCAGGATGCCCCTCTTGGTGGTGGACCAGTGGAAGGTGAGGCTAGGCAGAGCACTGCCAAAGGAGAAGGGCGTCTGACTGTTGGTCAAGCCCATCACATAGACCGGCATCTGGGGAAAGACAGAAAGTGCATCAAAGTGAATATTTAACTGCATATTACCAAAGAAATATAAAAATTCTCATAGAAATGCCTTGATTTTGAGTTCAGTTTGGTCCGTGTCGGTCATACCTCTGATCCTGTCTTCATCCGTGTGATCGGCGCTCTGATTCGAATGGCGGTCAAAACCACAACCTCCACTTCTACTTGATCCTGGAGACGCAAAATAATTAGCACCTCGTGTCGGCGTTAAACGAGCTATGCACTGGTGAACGTGAACGTGAACGTTACCTGAGACACGACGACGAGCTTCCCAGTCTCGGCATCGATGGCTTGGACGAGCCCGGTCACGGTGACGTTACCGACGGCGTTCCCCCTGACGTGGCCGATGGGACTCACAGAGGCGATCTCCTCCTCAGAGATGGAGAAAAGGATGTTGGACTGCGGCTGCGGGCCACCCTCTGATGTGATCTGGATTTGATAGCAGGAGGGAGAAAACAGGGATGTTTTGAAATGAGAGGAGCCGTTTCAGACTCGTAAGTAATTCTGACACCGCGGCTGTTTACTAAACAGATTTAATCGATGCATGGTCCGAAAACAATTTCCTGAGCGTGTCCATGTTTGATGTATTAAACCACTCACGATGATAAAAATGGTAATCAAACCCAAATATTGTGCGCCGCATGTGCAGTACTGAGTTTGATGTTGAGCAATTAGGAGTATTTGGATTCTTACTAATTGTGATGAGGCAAAGAGTAGGCAATCTTAAACCAGCGGCAATTAGGAAACATGCTGCAGAAGAGCTGGGGCAGGGCTACCTTCTGGGAGAAGAACTAAAACCAGGAAAACTCTTCTGGCGAAATAATGATGGCCAGCTGTTTCTCGGAGTGAGGACAGCATTAATATGATCAGACATACAGTACCTGCATCATTGAACCGATCAGCAGTGTCATTTTTCTTGGGATGAGCTTGAATGGAGGAAACACCTGAAAGACGGGAAGATCTTCAGTCCACTGTGCGCAACAGCATCACAAATAGAAAATTAAAAAAAAAATAATAATAAATTAATTAATTAATTAAGTCTTACTTCAATTTGCTGGGGAGCGGAAGTTATTTTTCTTCCACTTTTCCCCACAACAGAAGCCGACAGGGTGGTCTGCCCGACAGACAGACCTTTGACCAGAAACACGGCGGTGTCGTGTTCGGCTGAATCCACCACCGGTCTGCAGAGGGAACATTCAAAAAAATTAATGCAATGCAATGCATTCCAAACCGAGACAACAAATTGCACATTGCTTACTTTAAAGTGACGATTGCTGAAGCTGCCTTGAGTTTAAGATTCATGAATTTGAAAAAAGTTGCTGGAAAGGGCTTCTTCTCGTCATCCAGGACTCTGACGTAGGCCCTCACGGATTTGCCAATCTCCACCTGCACTCAAGAAGAATTACATCCATCAATAAAGGAAATAGTTCGGTTCACAGGAAGGGCAAACCTAATGAACCTCAAAAACAGGCTGAGGGGAAAAGAAGTGCCGGACAGTGATAACCATATTTAACACTCCACACGCCAATGAGGCATTTCAGGAATGTGCGATTCTGATAATAGAGATTATCTCGTCGAGCGGCGAACTGCACCTTCCAAGATGAAGGATTATGGGCCTGGAAACTGACCTTGTCAACCACTCTCACATAAACCTCCAGGATGTCGGTGACGTGTACTGTGGCTTTGGCAGGTGCTGGAAAAGCCACACAGAGGTCATGAACCATGACCTTTACCACGCCTGGATGGATGGGAGAAACCTGGGTAAACACAGTAAATCACAGATTTGGTTTTAGCACATTCTCACTTCACTGAAACATTTCTAGAAGAACGGTGCAATCAGATCTTTATCCACAAAGGAAAACAGGTATGAAGAAGAAGGTTCCTTAGAACTAGTAACGACAGAATTTACTGTAATTTTTGTTAAATGACTCTACTGAAGGAATTCCTTGTAAACAAAGTCCAGATGTTTTTTTCTTACCTGAGCTGTTCCTTTGGCCTCCTGGAATGTCACATCCACAATGTCTTTAACACTTGTATTGACATAAAAGTGTCCTGAACCCTCTTGAAGAACCAGATTTGCCTGCAAAACAAAACACACAAGATTCATACGAGAGCCGAAAATGATACAACCTCAATGGTTCTTGATTTTTTTTTTTTTTTTAACAACCCCAGGCATTGTTGTGGTTATCCGATAGCTGGTTATGCATGTGACAGCATAGTTCCAAATCCTCTTACACAGGTCACTAACTTTTATTTAACCCCCACACCTATCGCGCACTAACCCTGTATCGCACAGGATTAGGGAAGTAAGGCCAACTGAGCAACTGGGGCCACAAATTTCCACTGTGGCAGGTGCAGAAAGTATCCTGTGATTAAATCCCAAAGAAAACTTCTGAAGAAGCTTTTGAACACCAGTGAGATTGTAAGATTTTGTGATGTAGAAGTGAGATTTTTGGTACTGATGACTGAGTTTCTTACCCGCACATCTGGGTGGTTGTAAATGGTCACCGTCTCAGGAGAGATCTTAACATCTTCAACTAATAGCAGCTCCAGAGTGGATGAGACCGGGATCAAGGGCTCGTACTGTCAGCAAGAAGAGGACATGTTCAGCCAGGAGTGCAGTAAATATAATGCTAGACAAAACAAATACACACCATGCTGGGAATTACGAAGAAACTACTTTAGGTGGACATAAAGTACGAAGTGAAAAAAGACACAAAATATACCACAGAGAAATTCTTGCACAGTGGCAGCTTAACTTGATTTTGTAATTCAATGCATGCTCTTCTCTCTCTCTCTCTCTCTTTTTTTTTTTTCCATATCTTTACTCAAACACTTCTGCTTTCTGAGGGGAAGTGGAAAGCCGCTCGATATGCCCTCCTACTTGTGCCACTGCCGTCACTTACTGAACTGGGAACCTGCGCTGCTGTTAGATGTGAATCTTGGTAACCCACAGCTGTCACTGTGATGGCAGCGATGCCCGTCTGTCGGTGGACCGCCACTGTCTGACGTCCTGTCATGGACGACAGCAACAACAACAAAAATCATGCAACTGCATAAATAATACAAGCTCCTGCAAAGAATTTCCCTCTGGGATTAATAAAGTATTTATATTCTATTTTACTAAATCCAAATTCATACATAATATAAAATAATTAAGTGATAAGTCAATGAAGTTTCCAGATTTTTTTTTTTTCCTTTTACCTTCTGAAAAGTTGAAACCACTAATAAATAAGAATGTGATGCATTTATTTACCGTGAAGCTTCATCTGTTTGTTGTTGTCCTTGAGCAGCAGAAGGTCCATGGGAGTTGAGGGTTCAATGCTGGCCAGGGAAGCCTTTGTCGACTCCCATGACAAGCTCAGAGAGCTGAAGTTGTCAAACTTTCTTCCTTGGTGATCAAAAGCAGCCAAGTCTAGAACGGGGTTCCGGTAGTTTGAAACAGGCACCTATGTTTGGAAAAAAAAAAGTTATTTTAAACCAATTACAGAGAAACTCCATCAGTCTGCACTTTCCTTAGTGCTGGAGTCGGCTTTTGTTTTTTCTATTGAACAGTGTTTCATAGAGCCACGTCATTTTCTATAAAGGTTAAATCACTTTCTGAAACAGACAAGGCTGCCTCCGCGCAGAACGCGATAATTCACATGGGAAACCTTTTACAGAAACCAAAATGACATTTGCTTGCCATTTTTACAGCATTGGACAAAGTTAATAAAAGCAATCTGAGAAAAACCCAGTCAATGACATTAATTCAATGATGAGAAATGAGTGGAAGAGGCTGGTATAAATAGAAATGAAAGAAGAAAGAAACAAGAGCCTGTAGTTGTCAGATATGTGGATATGAGGATTTTCATCCATTATTTAATCAATTGTCATATTGTCTCATAAGATTTTGTCAATTAAAAAAATGTTATTAAGGAAGAAAACAGCAGGGAGAAGAAAGCTTGTGGCGAACACACCATGAGTTTGTTCTGCTGCAGCAGCGGGCAGGTCAGCTCCAGCTGCGGGCTGGTGTAGACCGGGACCAGGGTGAAACGAGACGGGGGGGCACACACAAACTTCACCACAGCTGGCTCCACAGCGGGATAAGGGTTGGTTACACTGGGTCTGTTCCCAACCATTATCTCCAGTACCTGGAGAATAACAAAAAAAAAAGACACGATACATCAAACGGTTGGAATCTAAATCTATTATATTTAAGATAAAATTAAAATATGAGCATTGATTCTCAGGTTCGGTTGCGTTTTCAGTGGCTCCTACCTGCTCTCCCAGCTCCCTGCAGGTCGCTCTCACCCAGTGCTGATTATAGTTGTGAGAAGAGGGACTAGTTTGAGTGAGGCTCACAGTGGCTTCATCCTCAGCTCTCGAGTTGCAGAAGAACTTCGAGGGCTCTAAAACCCAAGGACGTGGTCCGCCTTCAAACAGCATGTCTTTAGAGGATCCCAGCGTCACCACAGCCACATTTACAGGGTCGACCGTCTGCAACACAACGGCAAAACAGTCAAAATGACACGATGAGAAAAGATCTTTAAACTTCGAAACAGAGTATAATCCGTGTAAACATTACATTAGTGTGTTCTATTATTGATTAAAAAAAAGAACTATGTGACGATAATAAGCTGAATATACATAGTGTGACACAGTACAGGGAAAACAATAAAAAAATAAAAAAATAAACTGGGCCATCCTTTAGCTGCCAGGGCAAAACAAGTGAACAAACACTGCAAAAATGTTCACCTCTTAACCTGATAATTAAATACACCACGTTGGTGTTACTTGACAACCAGAATGTTCGGTGCAATCACAATCTCTTGTTGAGGAATGACAAAACGCTTCAGAATGTTACTTTATCCTGATACACGTCCCATTGTTGCAATGAGAAGCTGGAGTCAGTTTCATTCTCGTGCCTTCTGAGAACTGAAGAAAACACAACAAACCAGTGTAGCGAGAGTGTGATACATTATTAAAATTCACCGAGGGAAGTCGGGACTCGGGAGGACCAAACACAAACACTCGCTGATTATTGCATTCTCGCCTTGACTGTAGGGGGAGACTGTGTTTATGAGCGAGCATGAGTTGACATGTTCCCAACTAATGGGTGCCTGAAAAACCAGCAAAACTCTGAGTTCAAGGTCGTTTCGCCTTTCTGAACATCCACATCAACTAAAACACATGACAAGAAGGTTGCATTAAAAAAAAAAATTCTATTCAACAAAATCATAACATACTGTGAAAACTGTCATTTTGCAATGTGAAAAAGAAAAAAACAAAGATCCTCGTCGCAGAAATACTGATGAGCAAAGTCACAGAAGGACAAGGCATTTGGACTCACTCTGAGAGGCAGATAAGCAGCGATGGTGATCTTGGCACTGAGGTGCACGCTGCCGTGAGTGTAGCTGACGGTGACTGCGGTGTACCCGGGGGTCAAGGCTTTGGCTCGCACTCCACTGCAGTGGTCCTGGCCGGGAGCCAATCTCCCTACAACAGGAAGAACGGGGTTGACTGAGGCTAAACAGTGAGAGCAGATTCAATATGACGACGTCCAAATAAAAGAAACTGTTCAAAAGGGCATATTTATGTATCTTTCAATCTTAAACCACAGCAGGGTGCAGAGAAATCTTATTATCATTCTCAGCACTCAACTGAATAATAATACAAGATACAAAAATTAAAAACTACAGATCTTGCAAACAGAGGAACTCACAGAGAGATAAACGCTATAATGACAAGTAGAAATCCATTAAAAATGGATAATACTTCAGTGCTCGTAAGAAATGTCCTCGTTCTTTTTATTAAGCACAGCCAAGACTTTCCCCACAGAATTTATTGGTAAATAGTTATTTCTAGATAAGACTAATATTTATCAGCTCCATTCATTTAAGCTCTTTTTTTCTAAAAAGGTGACATTGCAACTGACGGTGAAAAGTTTCCTTTGTGTGAAACTAATAACTGGGAAAGGGAAAGTTGTGATGTGCTAAAACTACACAATCAGACTATTGAGAGCAGGGCTGCACTGCACGTATACACACAGGTAATTAGGACGGCGTATTTTTCAGCGAGTACACCGGTTGCGTGGTTATTTAATCTGGGCCAGGCTCTATTCACTAAAACTCAGCTTAATAAGCCGTGCATTTAACAAACGTCGGCCTCCATCTTCGATCTATTAGCTAGGCCAGCGTCGTCTCGTATGTCACCTTGATTAAATTGATGCAAAGTGACACTGAAATGATATTGATGAGCTGGTCCCACAAATGAGTATCGGCTGGTTAGTGACCTTTACTGACGGTGACTCCGGCGAGACTGCGAGCGAATTCACCCCCAGTAATGTGACGACAGCCGAACAGCTTCACCTCATTTCGATATCTAGTCATTTCATTTGTGTTGATGGGAAAAGGGGATTTCAGTTTGATTCAGTCTAATCGCAGACTTACCATCCAGGAGCTCAAAGACGCCCTGATTTTCCTCCTCAACCAGCAAGTCGAAGTGGGAACAGTCGCTCAACATGACGCGTTCTTTCTCGCCCTCCTCCAGGAGGCCGAAAATCCTGAGGGGTAGATCCAGAACGTTCCCCAACCTGGCCTCTACTGGGCAAGGGGCGAAGTCCATCGCGACAGGCTCAACGACAAACACCTGACGGAAAACAGAATCAAATCCTGATCAAAGAAGAGCTGGAAATGGCAGCAAAGTGTGTCCGTTAGCCATGAAAATGATTTCTATTACTCTAGTTTCTGTTCTAGATTTCAGAAATATTGCTTCATAACTTACAAAACATGATTATTTTGGATTAAAATATGCTGTCAATCAAAACTGCAATGAAATGTTTACCTTCATTTGGCCAAAGTGTAGTGCGTTACGTAGATCATGAGCATAAATGACGCTGACGCCAATGTCACTGACTGTAGTCATCACTCCTTTGACGGTCACTGTGGCCACAGCTGTATTGGAGGAAGTCCAGCTGAAATTTCCACTCCCTCCTGTCGCCTGTCACAAGCAGATAATAGAAGACATCATGTGCAACAGTGTGACAATCCAACTTTTGATTTCACACTCAGATGCGGCGGCAAAATGATAAAAACAAACACACAAAAAACAACCTCACAGTATGTCAGTCAAATAAAGAAGGTTCTGTAGGTCAATATTCAAACACCAAATCTGAGAGGGAAGGAGTAATTACCTTTATTGTGTACTGATAAGCTCCAACTTTGGGTTGCCATGGAAATGTGAGAATGCTGGGATTGAGGATTATGGGATTATAGATTTCCACGTCCTGTGCACTGTGGACTGGGTTGGTGAGTTCCACAAGCGTTCCCCTCTGAAAGAGAACAGAGGTCATAGGTAGTCATCGAACACAGGGCCAGCTCTTTAATGCTACAATCAAACTCTGGATACGATCCAGAATGAAAATGGTCAGAGTGGCAAATCAACTCACTTGATCGACAACCGCTCTTAGGGAAGCCTCAATGACAGTCAGGCCTTCTTTGAGAGCTCTGACATGATGATACGATCCATTTGTGGAAGATTCCAGGACTTCAAAATACTCAGCAGGGAATTCAGTTCCGATACGGACATTCTGAAAGACAAGTCACACAAGATTTCTCTTTAACTTCAACCCGTATTTCACTTTATCTCTGGCCACCGCAGTGCAATGCTGGTCAAGTCCTGCTGCTCAAAACTCCTCTGACATCTGCAAGTCTCCTAGAAATAGACAGCATTCACTCAGATACTCTCTAGGCAGCTACCACTTAAGATTTGTTTTATTAAGATTTAGTTTGAACTTTGTTTTGCCTTCACAATTCTATTCATGCTGTTCGACACATCCATACAGTCCCAGACGTTTCCTCAGATAGAACCAGCTATAATGACACAACAGCGTCTTGGAGCTGATGCAAACATTGCCAGCAGCAAAATTATGATGTGAATTTCCCAGTCCACACTCATCCCAAGAGTGCTTAACTGTACTGAGAGCCAGTGACTGGAGGCTGTTTCACATTCACACACTATCCCACTGGAAGAAGCCATGAGAAGACGGCTACACTGGTGGGATACAGACATCATAGAAATGTGTTGACTAACTTTGCTCAGTTACACTGATATATAAATAACGCTCCACTGGTAAAAACGGGGTTAAAGTGAGCTTAAAAAAAACAGTCTGCACTTTCACTTTACCAGCTTACACCGTAACACGAGCCGAGGTTACATCCATACAGATGTAGTCTCAGTTGCCTGTTCTTAGCTAATGAGTGTGGTTTTACTGCTGCAGTCTTTCTTGATTTTCTACCCTTTCTTCCCTGACCTCTGACTTCAAATAAGTTGCGTCTCACTGGGGAGTGTGTGAAGCTTTGAGGTGTGTCCAAGTAAAAATTGCAGTATCAGCACAATGAAACATTCAGACCAACTCGACTGGAATCAACCACCGTTCTCAAGCAACATTTAATCTAAAAGTACATAGATTTACAGTTGCATTTCCAATCCTCAGCTTAAGCTTCAGAAATTCTTCGACTGACAAGAGTGGCATGCGCAGGTTCAGTCACACTTCTACCACCAGCTAGGTCGTTGATGATATCTACAAACTGAGTCATTCCGATGGCCCCAGGGACTTCCTGAGAATGACTCTACATTCACAGACAGGCGTGTGTAACAGCAGCTTGTCGTCGCTGTAAAACACACACTGTAATTATGAATAACTGCCAGATATTAAAATCTGAAGTATTTTTTGGAGGGAAAAAGGGCCAATGCATATTTTTTGACATTACAGCCATAAAATCTATATAAATCCCAATCAACCCAGAACTAAATAATAAAACTGCTTTGCTTTAAAAATACTTACATCAGAAAGGTAAATTTTGTTGCTGGTTTTATCAAACACTTCAATGAGGATGTTATAAACTCTGCCTGCTTCAAGAACCCAGCTGTCTCCGGGATAAATCTTGAAACCTAAAGAAACAACAGAAAAAAAAAAGAAAAAAAAAAAAGTTAACAGACTCTAAAGTTGTAGGAATTAATTTCTATTTTGTTGACAGCAGTAACAGAAAGGAACAGACCTATGTAGCCGGGTTCAACAACATACAAGGTGCTGTTGGGGAGGCGGGACACTCCCTGCATCCGAAGGCCTGAGCAGACGTTAAGGAAAATTAAATCATGCACACTCATCGATAATGACAGGCCTAAACCCGCTCACTTCATTCTTGTCACTTGCTCTTCTTCAAGCATTAATCAGACTCCTGGAACACAGATTAAATCCAAGAGTTTGTGAAAAACACGTTAATCACTTCTAATAAATGAATGCAAATTTTCTGACTTTGTATAATCAGTTTAGGAGAAAGCAGCGCTTATTACAACATAACCTCTTAATAACCACTGAGCAATTTGCAGAAAGGATACTTTTATGATCCAGCACTACATTGATGTGTCCCAGCTGAACTGCTGTGACTGTCGAAGTGCTTTGATCCAGACTGGCCACAGCAACATCTGGCTTCCCATCAGGGCCAATCACACCGTTGCGAAGGTGCAGCTCATATTGATCACAAGGCATGGAGAGTTCTAGACAAAGACGAGACACAAATTGGCATCTCTGCATCACAGCGACATTTGAAACCGACACATCTGCCCACTGTGTGGCATAAATGACTCATCCACCTCACGCCACATTTTAGCAAAACTGATGCTAATATGTCTTTGCGAGGAGCACCGTGCGGCCAAAGTGAAACGATAACCTTTGCTCCCAGACCTGTGATTGTGCCCTGTCGTATCTTCAGGACTCTGTATCGGATGGAGCTTCCGGCCAGCAAGTAGACGTCGTGCGCAGGGCTCAGCAGGATGTTCTCCAAGATGAGCAGCCTCACCTCCGCTGCCCCCACATCCTGTAGCATGAACACCATGGTTACGCAATAACAACGCCTCGGTTTCTCACCTCACGAGGCAAGAGAAAGCTCCTTTGACATTTTTAAAAACAACTTCTCAAAAACGACAATTAAATATAACAACAAAAGTATTAGAACATTTTGAACGCTTTTATTTGTGTGCAATACTTTTTTGGGATAACTATTATCTGCTGCTCTTACTTGAATTTGATTTCAAGCACGCAATCCTTTTCTGTTTTTAATGTCTGCATTCCAGTGGATGTAGCAAATATATAGGAGGAGAAATTTAATTCAGAAAACCTTTAGTCTTATAGTTTTCCATTTTTTTGTTACAAATATCTGCAAAAGAGCATGGCCTGTTTTAAAGCAATTCAGCATCATCTTCTCCTGAGATCTCTGAGCAACTTGCTAATCAGCGCAACGGTTGTCCTGTGGATCGGGGAGTTTCTGAGAAAGATGATGAATATCTTTAATACATTTCTTAAGCTGTCTTGTCCTGAACATTGCAGCTCCACAGAGGTGCATTTTACTTCCTTTCATACGCTCTATACACAAAGTGAGGTAAAATGCAGCAGCAAGACCTTGCACTTGTAAAATATGCCGATGACACAGGCCTGATTGCCTGCCTGCAGGAAGCCATCAGCCCTTCGTCCACTCAGCATATAAACAACCCTGCCATCTGGTTCGACAGCCCCTTCTTTGCCCTAAAAGTCAATAAGACCACGGAGCTGATAGGAGCAGGCAGCATAGGGCTGTTCTTCCAAGACTCTTTCGATGATTAGGGCAGGTGTTGGAGTGGGTCAGTCGCTCCAGATATCTGGAAGCGATCATTTGCAATGAATACCCCTGTCAGACGACTGCGGACGATATTTGTAAAGAGTCAAGACAGCAACTTTGTTTTCTCTCCTGCTCAGGAAAAGAGTTCCAGTGCCTGTAGTGTAGTCTGGCCACAGCATACAGAGCACTACTGAGAGATCCGCAGTGTGTGAACAATGAGACGCAGGTGGCGAACAGGTCCGCAAAAACCACTAGAAACAAATGAGTGAAGTTACAGAATCAATGCAACTGGTTTAGAACAAGTTTAAGCCTATGAAGACCCCCCACTGTCTTCATTCATCATTCCTGTTGTTGCCATTTGGCAGAGAACACCAACTCCCAGCAGCAAAAACAAAAAAAGAGTCAATTTCAACCTCCAATGCAGCCATTAGCAATACAGGTAAAAAATGGAGTATTTGTTTTTGTTGTTGGCATCATAATTATTTATAATATTACATTTGTAGTGATGCTCACAGCAAAGAAATCTCCCTTCGAAGCTTTAAACAGCTTACCTGATACAGTGGCTCTTGTATTTTAGCTTTCAGCTTGGCGTGTCCTGTTTTCAGTCCTGACACCAAAATAATGTCACCCTGCTTCCCAACACGCTCCATTTCAGATATGTATCCGGGGGGCATATATGTGGACTCGGAGAATTTAAGAACCCTTCAAGAGAGAGAAGAGAAACACATAAGAAATACAGCATGGCTCTGTGTGTCTGACCTCAGCAACGCCTCCTCTTCAGCAAAACCCCAAGGACAAACAGAAATATGGAAGTGGCAAACCGACAAAACTACTGGATCGGTGGTTGTTTTGTTAAATTTCTAGACAGTTAGAAGTTGACAAGTCTGTCTACCTTATGCTTTTTATCTTTTCTCTTTAAAAAAAAAAAAAAAAAAAAAAAAATCAGAAACATTTATCATTTAAAAGATTCTTACCGTAATGAACTATAGGAGTCGGAGAATCCGTTCACATCTACATCTTTCACTAAGGTCCAGTCAAACACAAGACCAGCAAGGGTGCTGAAGGTGTTTCCTGAAATGTGAAAAAAATTCAACATATATCATTCCATTTCAAATACATGACTAAACATGTATATGTGACACTTGGGTAAAAAATATTCAGGTCACAGTTGAAGAATATATAATTGATTGTCACTGCAATTACCGAGAAGATCCTGACTATCATACTGGATGAAACAGAACGAAGAGGATTTTCACTCGAGGAGGCATGCTTTGCCTACTACCTCAATCTACACCACTTCAAGAATCTGAAATGTATTTTCAAGACAAAGCAAACAAAACACAAACCCACAGACCCCAGAGCCATCATCAGAAAGAATCAGGCTGGAGCTACAGCTCATTAAACTAAGTGTGCCTACCCTAAATGGAACCAGTCGAACAGAACAAACAGAGCCACCTCACAGTGGCAGCCTGAGGGGGGAGGAAATGCTGCCTAGAACCAGTTCAGTCATTACTCTGCAAAGTCTCCAAAGCAGCAAATAAACAATACAGTGTGGAGTCTTTGGGAATAGAACAGCTATGTAAGGAGGACACTATTTTCTTTCATAATTTATTCTCTGAGGGGAGACTGACGGGATATTTCCTAATCAATATGACATGTACTGCAAGATCAGAAAGACTGATCACCTTCAGAGTCCAGTGCGTGAATTTTAAGCTCCAGTGGCGAGTCCTCCAGATGGAGCTCTCTGGTGGTGGACACGATCTGGATTTCACTGATGATGTCCACAATAGCGTCACAGCGTAGGATCTGCCCCGTCACTGCAAATGAAAAATGCCAAAAAGAAAAACAGAAAAAAATTAACAAACTACATACTCGGAGCAGCAATTCAACTCAACAAAACATTTATTACACTGGCATCAAAATGACAGTTTAGAGCAACCTATTGCTTCCTGTGCACAGTATTATTACAGTTAAGCATCAAAAGATGAGGCTCTTTGGCCTGCTGGGAGAGCTGCTGCAAGACAGGACATTATGTCTCGTTTTTAATTCTAGTTAATAGACATTCAAAGTGTCTGACTGTGATTTGCACATTTTTTTCGGGTAACATAAAACACTCACGTCAAGCTGACAGTGCCACAAATTACTTGAATGATTTTGCAACAGCAAAAAGAAGGAAGAATCATGCGTGTTGAGCAACAAAATCAAAACGAGATAGATAATGTCCCTCGGACATGGCAATTCAGTTTTTACTTTGTGTGCTCCTATTGATGATAATATGGTTTGACTTTAAGACAATTCAATCTAAATGATCCCACAAAAACACCAACATACTTTGAAGATGTGGAATACTGTAAAATGAACTGCGTAGTCAATTTGAAATACATCTACAGGAGAACTTGCATGAAAACCCTTAAGTGCTCAAGCAAAACCCCTTCTTTACATTGTTGTCAAGCATGTTCAACTTGGGGTGTTTTCAGTAAGCAAACATTTAAGGAGCATTTGCATTGTAACCTGAGGGAAATAGGTTCCTGCAGTTGCCACTAAATGGGTATTCTCCACTCTGGAAAGCAGTTTCATTAGTTTGACCGCAGTTCATCCCTCAGCAACAGGAATCAAAATGAAACAGCTTCCATGTAACTTTCTCTCATTTGTTTGAAAATTTAACAAGAAAGCCGAGATTTATGAGGAACACTCTGCAAAAGTGTGAGCATAGCACACCTGAGTGTTGTTTAAAACTAATAGTATATTTCCAAGTACACAGATCAGAATCGATCTGCCAATGCAAAGTGATTTGATGCTTACTTTTAGTTACAGCTCAAGTTTATCTGCACAAACTGCGAGTGCTACTTTCAGCCTCAGATACTTATTAGGAGAACATAAAGTAATTTAAGATTCAAGTCGAACTTCATTTACCAACATCTTCAGCTAAAATTATGCTGGTGAGTCTGGACGGATGGGTGGAGTGAGCATGGAGAACAGCTCTCCGCGAGCAGTCTCTGTCCATCTCTTCATCCACAGCTTGGATGCTGGCGACCTCTGGCCTGGTGGAAGACCTGCGATACAAGGATGGAGAAAACAAAACCAATAAATCAATCAATAGAACATAGGACAAAGGAAAAATCTGAAATTATAGAGGGACAAAAGCATAAAACTAAATTAAAGATAGGAATGTATCTAGTTAGAAGTAGATGATTGTGTCTTGTACTGCCTGTACCTTCCACTAGTCCCCTCGGAGGGCAAACAGAAAGACACAAATCTCACATCCATGCAAAACACACATGCTTTTCTACTGTGGAAGGAAACAGGACTTTCTAGAGAAACCCTGGGGAGAACATACAAACTCCACAGAGACACAGGTGGATTTGAATCTAATGTGCTTAACCACCATGCAAACACTTGGTTGCACATCTCTATCTCATAAGATGAATATAAACTAGTTAAAAATAGTATAGAAGTGTAATTAAGTGAGTGAGTTCAATGTATAATAAATACAAGAGCCATTATAAATGGTCAAGGTGAATTGGCATGCTCTAAGTTTAGAAAGAATAACAATACATATATTTATACCACCTTCCAACTCAGTGTGGCAAACAGCATGAATAATAAACTTGAGATTCTTCGTTTTGCAACAACAATAATCAAAATCTAATCAATATTTATGACATGAGTACAACATTTAAATTAGACCATGCTCTAAGAAAAGACACTGAGACAGCAGCCATACGTTCTTAGGGATCCCTCACAGACTTGAGGTGACGTCCAGGTCAGACTCGCTGCTGGCCATGCGGCCTTACATGCCCCGTGCAACATGACACTCCTCCACCAAGTACCCCCTCCCTCACTTAAGACCGGGACTAGCCACTGTTATAGAGTGTGTACTCACCATCTGTAGCAGCCTTCAGTAGTCTCCAAAGTGAAGTTGATCCTCGTAGTTCGCGCGAGCGGCAGCAACACTTTGGGGATGTTTAGTTTGGAGGAACCGCTAACCGGGTTAACGGATGTCACTAATGCCAACAGCAACACCAGAAGTCGTAACGGCCCCATTTCACGATCCGGGAGAGTTGATTTACGAGTGTGCGTCGGTCGGAATGAATGAAAGCTAAGTTTATACACCTGCCAAACTTACTCCGGCCCACTAATGCAGCTATCTGTGCTGTAGTTTTGGCGCTACGGCGCTGACAGAAACGCCAAGGTGAGCTAGCATCGCCCCCCTGTAGCTAACCTCCTCCACGCCGTCTTCCTGTTCGGTTTCGGTTTGACTTGAGTTAACGGAGCCGCCGACACATGATGATTACACTCTCAAAGTACCACGGCGCCCTTTTTCACGACCTCACTGTGCTTATCCTAACAGTCAATTCTTCCCCGAAAGCCGGTCGTTATTTTGGAATCCAAAGTTTTACATCAACACTCACGGTTAGCGAACAGTAGCATAAATTACGCATGTTTGTACAATACCCGCCATTAGCAATATTTGGACTTCGGTGGGCATGCCGGGAGTGAGTGACGTCATAAATACGAATAGAGGAGGGGGAGGGGGAGGGGGAGGGGGTTCTTAAAGGTACAGTCTGCTTAAAAAAAAAAAACTCAATCTGGCACAGAATGGAATAAGTAT
Organism: Salarias fasciatus; assembly: GCF_902148845.1. Taxonomy (NCBI): domain Eukaryota; kingdom Metazoa; phylum Chordata; class Actinopteri; order Blenniiformes; family Blenniidae; genus Salarias; species Salarias fasciatus. Next base: position 19,046,255 of record NC_043764.1, on the reverse strand, counting down.
TCTCGCCTGCTAGCAAAAAATTAATGTTTTCAAGTCCGGACTGGGCCTCTCCGTCTGGAGCTTGCATATTTCATGCGTGCATGGGAACCCCACACAGGGAGAGACCCCTGTGCATGCCTGCATTTGGAGAACATGCAAGCACCATGGGGAGAACATACAAGAATGCACAGGGAGCACATTCAAACTCCAGTTCCTGTGTATGCATGGGTTTTCTTTGGTTGCATGCTTTTGGAATGTATGAGTATCAAGAGAAAGCCCATTCACGCAAGGGGAAAATATGCATGTATACAAGAGAAGTTTACATGTTCTCCCTATGCCTGCATGGTAATTGTCTGGATTCTCCCACATTCCACAGACATGCATTTGAGGTGACACCTATATGACTCTGTGTGTGTGTGTGTGTGTGTGTGTGTGTGTGTTTGCCCTGTGACTTTGTCTTTTGATACCTGCTCAAGGTGCTATTGCCCTGCTGCTGCTCATTATGAGCTTTATCCAGAAGATAAATTGAATTTCATTTTGCAGTTTTGTACTGTGGAGAGTTAAAGTGAATCCGAAAGAAAGTGCCAACATGTATGCCAAAACCAAAACAGAGGTTGGCTTTTTAGAGGTGTTCGGACTTTCAAAAAGTAGGATGGGAGGCAGAACTTTTTAGTCAGTTCACATCAAACCAATAATTTAGTCAAGCTGGTATAGATTCAGAATACTGGCAGTCTTTCTTTGATGCACAGGTCTCCTTCGCTTTTTTCACCCCCTGTTCATTGATATATCACCATTGCATAATGTGTCCCTTTTCTGTATCCCATGCTCTCTTCTTGCTGTCACTTCTCTTCGTGCAGGGATCTCTGGCTATGGAGCTAAACTTCTGTAATCTTTGTGCCTCTTACCCTGATCAATTCATCACTTTTGTCTGATGTCAATTTGTTTGTTTGTGTGTTGCTCTCTCTTCTATTTCCACACTCTTTAAATCCCGTAAGTCCAACCAGTGCAAGCAGAAAGCCTGCCACCTGTGAGTCAGGATCAGAGCTTCCTTTCTGGTAAAAAACGTTTTCTTCTTTATTTTTGCCTCTGTTTGCTCACATAAAATTGTTGGGGTATTTTTGTAGTGATGTTGCTTTGATGTATTTAGTGCTATATAAATAAAACAAATATATATGGGGCCAAGTTACAGGAGTACTGTTTCTTTAGTAAATAAATGTTTTGACTGGAAAGTAAAAATCGGGGTTGGAAAAGAAGACTTAGAGACTGCACAGTGGCATCGTAGTTAGCGCCCTTTCCTCTCAGAGAGATGGCTGTGCCTTTAAAATGAAGTTTTCCCTATAATGATCGGGTGACCTGCCTTTATCCATATTTTGACAAACACTCATCTGTGTGTTCATATTGTGTTTGGGGTTTGTTTGTGTTTGAATTGCAGTGATCCTTCTGGAGCACCACAGTGGTCAGGGTCGTCTTCTCTCACCAAGAACATCTGGGTTTTAAATCTCGGCCCTCTCCGTGTGGAGTTTGCATAATCCATCTGCCTGCATTCGTTTTCACCGGGCACCCGACACTCTACCATCCTCCCACACACATCAAAGCCTTGTATGTCAGTAGGTTAATGAACGGCTCTAAATTTTAATAACTTTCTAAATTGGCCATATGTGTGAATGTGTGTGTGAGTAGCACAAAGGGAATGCCTGTCCTTTTGTGTTAGCCCTGCAGGAGACTTCTGATGTGTCCAGAATGTAATTCGCTTCTCCAAATGTCAGCTGGAAGGTGCTCCAGCTCCCCGTGAGCCTTATTTGGATCGAACAAGCATGAAAATAGACGGATAAATTAAACTAAAGTGAACTGACGTGCGACCCTCAAGCATGCTCTTTCTAACAGAGGAGTTGAATCTTGGTCCTGGAAGGCAACCGTCTTCACGTTTCCCAACATTATCTCTGGTCCAACACACCTGTTTGCAATGACTTGCTCATTATCTGGCTTTCTGCAGAGCTTAGTGATGACACATTTATTGGGTTCAGGTGTGTCTGTGCAGCCAAACACTGAAAATGCAGGACAGTCTGCTATTACTGAATAAAACAGGTATAGAGAAGTGATGGATGCAAGGATGGAGGACTGATTTATTGAAACCGATAAACTGACACCACATTCTAAGGTTGTGCTATCTGCTGAGATCAGTCACAATAAAGCTTAATGATCCAGAAGAAGGCTTCACAACACACAAAAAGCACTATTAAATATCGAGAAAGATAGGTATAAATTCTTTTTTTTTAAGAGAATTAATTATGTCTAATGCTTTTGGGTGATGAGTGTGATTCCACTGTGCAAATAATGGATCCTTATTTGGTTGGAATAAAAGCAGGTACTGCACCCCCTCTGCCAACAATCAATACACACTGCAATTAAAGCACACTCTTTGACTCTGAGAAAGTGCAACAATAAATTATTAATAATGTGTTTAGTGTCAAATAAATCCAGCCCTCAGTATTGGACGGAGACAGTGGCCACTGACGAATCTTCTGGTCGGCTCTGCACAACCGAATCTCTGTCAACATCTTCACAATATTTGTCTTGATTTAGATTAAATAAGCAGATGCCATTTTCCTCCCACTTTAGTCTTTTGGTCTTGAAAATGAATTATTATTGATTTAGCCACCTTCTGCACGCTGTTTATCCAGCTTAGGGTCACGTGTCTGACAGCTGACGGTGGTTGTTTTTGCAGTACAGACTCAGAATACAGTTAGATGAGTTAGATGACATGACAAGTAAAGGGTGGTGTTGACACATTTATAAAATGTCTTTAAATGATGCCTCTTTGATAAGGACAGTGTGCAGTTCAAAACGATCTGTGTCAGATAATATTTGGTATTCATCTGAAGGCCAGTGTTCTGCTTATGAACATTACGAACGTCTAGTACAAAAACATAAACAATTTCTTCCAACCAAAGTGTCATTCATTCGTTCATTCATGTATTCAGTCACTTCAACAGTCATTCAAACAGTCAGTCATTACTTTATGACTTACGGTACTTTGCAGGTTTACTGATAACTTTATATATTATTGTTGTAAATAATTGACGAATCTTTAAAGCTTGTGACGACAGAGTTCTTGGTCACTTGGTTTCAGCCATGTATAAAAAAACAAATGTTTTTATTTGTAATCTACCGGTAATTAAATATAAAATAAGTCTAATATTTCATAATAAAAGCATGAATTTTACCGGAGTTGCATTGGTTAGATATGAACACTGGAAGCCACCACTCCTCATTTACATCTGTGTTTAGCTGGCTGAAACTGCAGAGAAGAACATGCAGTACACGGATTCTCACCCCTAGGTGTCACTGACAGCTACCTGTAAATCATCTTACCAGGCAAATGGAAATAACTTCAAGAGGTTTTCTTCAAAATAACAATGAAATTTTAATACAGTGTAAAATGAGGAGCAGATCTCTGAAACATCTAAAATTATTTCCCCCCTGGTTTGTTTACACGGGGGATCATTCTCTGGCATTAGAACTGGTCTGGAGATAAAACATGGATTGTTCACAGATTGCTCATTATGCACACTGAGTTCAACTGGCAGCATCATCTCTGATCCAACCTCTCATCTGCTTTGAAGATATTACAGCAATGCTCCTCGCGGACCGTGCCACTTCTGGACACAACGAGATGCACAACTTGATTAGAGAATACACAATGATTTTGAAGTGGTTTACATAATGCTGCTCTGTGCCAAAGGTGACATATTGTTTGAGTCAGAGTGCATTAGCAATAAAAGCCCATCACTGGCCGGTGCTTCGCTCTATAGGCTCACTTTAATAACAACCATAGAGCTCAACTGCAGCAATCTACACATGTGATATATACACTGAATGCTCATGCTAAAGAGGTGATGTGGTCCAAATTGATGAGTGTTTGAACTTGGCTTGACTTTTTTTTTTTTATGGCTTTTCTTGGTTTTAAATAAAATGAAAAGTCTTTCTTCCGCACAGTGATGCCAGAGGAGAATGAAACCTGAGAAGGAAATACTGCTTTCATTTATTTTGACAAGGCAGCACGGCGAGGGCTTCAGTCTTACATTTAGATCCGTCTTTGCACTCTCTCTCTATGGGCAGCACACTTACAGCTGATGTCAGGAGTAAATGATGTAATGTCTGTGAACATGGAAAACAATACCTGAATGTCACGCTCAGTGACTGGAGCGCTTCACATGAGGATCAAGAATTAACAAAAAAAAAAAACAAACATTAAATGCAGAACTGAAGTTCTTCCAAAGCAATTTTGATTCAAATGTTATTATATTTTAAGCTCTTTTGGCCGACCTTAATTGTGTGATAGCGAAGATAATGGTTGGAATGTTTTGTTAGCAGTTTTTTCCCATACATCTCCAGTAATGAATTCCTGCCTGCCACACACTAAAATCACCTATTGTGTTATAAATAATGGCCACCCATTTTATTTGTGGGCAGCTATACTTATGCAGGTGGGCACCAGACCTGAAATCCTATAAGCTTTCACCTCTGCTCTTCAAATAAGAGCATGCTGCAGCACCCCAATGTTGCACATAAAGTATTTTCCAGGGCATCACAAATGGCTGCAGCAGCTTTGCAATCTTGTCTGGCGTCGTCTCATCTGGCATGCATCAGCAGTCACATCCTTCCTGCTGTGAAATAGGGACCTTCTCCTGGCCACCATGCTTGACTCGCCCCAAACAAATTGGTGCAGAGAGCCGTAGCACTTACTCGGTGGCAATATTCTTAACTGGTTGCTCTGCTTTCAACAGAAATGTAATAGGCTCTGAAAGGGTCACTGCTTCACATAGTTTGGGAAGTACACAGCATAAAGGTCCCCTAGGTGTGAGACAGTAAAAACTGCTGTAGGTAGGCATAATAAAAGGTGTTACTATCCAGTGAAATCAGCTTTGCCTCGGGGAGCTATCTTGGGTGTTCCAAGAAATGTAAAAGAGGTCAGATCGGCTCCAAAGATAAAAGAACAGTCCTGTCATCAGAGTACAGATGTCCTGAGAATCATGGCTCTGCTATTTTTGGTGCTGTTTCATGCCAGGCGATGTTTTATTTAGTAAACTATAATAAAATAAGTTAAATCACTTCGCAAAATATAATTTTACTCCTGAGAACCAGTATTTGCTTTTACTTGCAAATTAACATGGTGTATATAACAGAGAACCGGGCAAGCCTACATTGCAGTCTTAAATGCATTTACACCCTCGAGTAAATGCTTTAGATTCCCTTGCCTTTTCTATTTACAGCCATTAGGTGGAGAGAGCTGAGTGGCTTTGTATTTGCACTTCTGTGCATTTGTGATCATGAACAATCTTGATAAATAGATTCAATTTAAAGTACATTAAACAGTAAATATCATGGTCTTATTCATTCAATTGACTCTCTTCAATGCTCTCAGAGTCATTTTATAATAATAAAAGTCTACCAACTTGACCATAATGACACAGATACTGTTAAATAAACATTTCACAATAGCTAAACCTAAAGCTCCACTATGGGCCAGTCCCCCTCTGCAGACACGAGGTTTAACTGGAGTCTGGAAAGTCTTTACAACACACAGGTGGGAAGTGGCTTTCACCACATTACTTTTGGGTCCTAATCCCCCCTGTGGTGTCGTCCCCCATTGAGCATTAGTGCCATGTCTTTGCTGGTTTGCTTTAAAGACTTCCTCTTCACACTGTAACTTTGGGACCTGCAGCAGTGCAGTGATAGAAAACATATTTGAGTACACAAGAAAACCATTTCTTTTAGAAGGCTTTCACTGGTTATTGGTCATTAGCCATGCGCAGGCTTTTTTTTTTTTTTTTTTTTTTTTTTTTTTGCTGGTCAGCACTAACGTTAGCGAACCGAGCAGAATGATGTGACGCGTTGTGTTTGTGTGTACTAGTTGCTGGGAGTCAACTAGTACACACATTACTCAGTATCCTAATGAGATTATATGTGAGGATGATTCCAGTCATGATCAATTAGCCTTAATGGAAATGAAATATATCAGTTTCAGGCACTTCACTACTACCTCTCTGACCTTATGACAAAGACTATCCAATCCACCTGTTTAAACAAAGGGAGAGGAGCAGGACAATGTCTCACACAAAGGACAGATAACATTAATGCCTGCTGCGTTTGGGGCCCTCATGGAGACAATGATGTCAGTATCACTGGCATGAGTTGTAATGAAAACCCTGAAGAACATCCAGGCAGTGTTATCGTCAAAAGACCCGAGGCAAGAAGTGCCGCTCTGCACTGAGAACAAATAATAAACATCACGCATTAAAATTTAATTCAATATTTCTGCTCTAAAAAAAGTAAAAATGCCAATTAGGCAGAATATTCCGAGGTTGGGGTGCAGTCAGTGGACCTGTGCAGTTATTAGTGGCATAAGTCACCATTCAAACATGCATGAATGAGAAATTACAACAGTGTGGGGTGCAATTAGCTCTCCCAAATCAGAGCGTGTCAGATGACATTATCTCACAGGCTGAGAGCCTTTACCGCTCTGAGAGTCTCTTGCTCCAGAGGAGTCAGGAGGGGTTAACTACTGTGGGGGGAACAGACCATTTGGTCCCTGCCTGCAACATGAGGACATCTCTTTCTCAAGTCTGAGGGCCTCAAATGTCCTGAACCTGCACGACAAAACAGCATTTCTGGATTAATTTCTGTTCCCTCATTGCTTTTTTTTTTATTACATAGCCGATTTGTTTTTATGCTGAGGGTGTTAAAAGTGTACAGTTTCAAACTGAAACCACAACATTTAGCTGTTGGAATGAGACAAGGGATAATTTCTTTCTGATGCGGTAATTGCTAAAGCAGACATAATAGTGCTGAGGGCTTCGGGTAATGTGTTATGCAATCTTTGTCATTTGCACCACATGTGTGGAAGAAAGATCCATGTAAAGTACTCTGACGGTAATTTACTCATTTGCAATTCTTACATTTCTATTACTATCGACTCCACCACGGGGCGAGACTTCACCGTCCTGCAGAACAGCCAGCTCTGCAACCATTTAGCTTATCAATCCAGGTTATTGATGATCTTATAAGCGGGTCAGTAGTGGGCTGAACCTGAGTTCAGTGGACCTCATTTTTCTCTCCTGTGGGTGTACAACACAGATTGACCTCATAAAGGTCGAATTGAGGTAATATTTAATACTGATCTCTAAAAATCGATAAGACCGTCATTAATAAAATTCTGTTTTAAATGATCAATGTCTCTCAGTCGATGTGCTTTGAAGACGATGTGACTTTTAGCTGTGGCGGTTCCTGGATATGTTGCAGCTTTCATCCACTGAGCTCTCACCAGTTTCAAATATGTAAAAGAGAGCGTTTTAAAGCTGAAGTGAGAGCCAGGGATGATAGTGAACCAGTAAGAAACACCAAAAGAAGGTGTGAGGTCTTAACCGGCAGCTGTGCCTGCCTTTGATTATAATGAGGAGAGAAAACTAATAATGGGGCCACTGAGTCATCCCTGCCATTGATTAGTCAAGGGAGACCCCTGAAACAAAGTGATCAGTGGCCTCACTGCCCCATGTGCCTGCCTGATCAGTCTAATCATTGAATGAGACAGCTTTTGTCTATATTCTCACTGGTGACTCAGTGACCCTCAGGATTAAATTGGGGGGGAGTCTTGAGGAATACTGATGAGATCAAGTTTACTTGTGTCTTTTTCGGCTCCTCCTTTGTACCATTTAGTATATCAGATTTGAGTAATTACAGCTTTAATACACTTAACTTGGCCAAAATGCAGCAGGAGATCACAGACACGTGATTTCTAACTCCGCTTGTATGAGTTTGATTTATTACTGTGGTTTGCTGGCATCGCAGGGAAAAAGGCAGACTGAGATTAATCGAGGCTGCAGTTTTCAAAGATAGCTTTGCCACAAACAAACAAGGAACAATTCAGTTATTTCCACCACAGTATCACACTTCTTTCAAATCTCAAGTGGCACAGTCGTTTCTCCATATTTCGTGGGGTTTCTGGATCATCGCAACTTCCTGCTTCCCCCACTCAATTTCATACATTTCTCCTGAATTTCAGTGACAATGCATACATGCATCATTTCAGAGAAGTTGAAACAATTTTCTCCGGGAGTTTGTCCCGCCCTCACTGAAAAAAAAAAAAAAAAAAAAAGGGAACAGAGGCGCTCCCAGCCTCCCAAGTCGGAGCCAAGGCATTAACTTTGCGCACAAGTTTTCTCTCAGACGCACACCAGCGCTGCAAGAGCGGGACTGCGAGGTAAGAGAAAAAGTTTTTATACGAAAGAGGAAAACCTCTCCTGGTGGCACTGGGAGCAGTGGCTCGTTCAGCACTTTCAGTTTCACCTGACAAATTGCACCGATGTAAAGTGAGCCATGCAAATGCTTAGATTACAATGTCGAGCCTTGTTATGGTTTTTGCACGGAGAGGATAATTTCACTCTGTCTGAGTCCATGCAAGTCTGCTGTTTGTGTTGTGAGAATTCTCTGAAAATGAGGGTTAAATGATCAGTTGTGTAATCCTAATATGGGGGTCTGCGCCTGGGACGCTCAAGTGTTGAAGTCACCTCCAATCTTCAAGGGTTCAGATCTAATCCATCCAAATATTGACATATTTCTCTGGAGTCTGGAGGGATTAAGATGAGCGAAAAGTCCTCTGTGCACGTGCATATCAGAAGGATAAAGGTCAATTTTCGACTACTGTGGAGGCAAAGCAAACAAGTGGCTGTTTGAGAGATTTTGTAGGACAGTCCCTGAACTGATAGCTGAACAAACAACACAACTCACTGGGTTTTCTACAGTAAACAACCAGATGCATGAGTTTAAAAGTATTGAATCTGTTTCATGCCTTGTCCCTCTGATGTCCTTATCACCCCATGGCCTTTTTTTACTATGCTGAATGTTCCCTTTTACATCCTGTGAATGCAGCAGAGAGGAGGACGGAGCTCAGGTTTTGGTGCTTTTCGGCTGGGTTCAGTCCTGTTGAAGCACCATAGCAGTGGGCCGGGTGCCAGCTAAACACTGTGAGATCTGGTAAAATGATTTTGTACCCGCAGCACACAAAGACATCATTGACTGTGTAAATGGAGATGCATTACGCTTTGTGTTGTTCAGAAGTTAAGCCTGAATCATGAAAGGAGACACAGTAACAGATTTATTTTCATGGCATGTAGGCTTTTGTGATAGCGGCCACGTTTCATTTTATCCCTTTATAAATGCTGCTTTGCCTGTTCTCCTCACTGTGAGGTAGATTCACTTGAAATACCTGACTTTTTGACAAGAGTTAAAAGTGACATTTGAATACGTGCAGAGACTGTGTTTTCTTCCATTATCTCAATACCTCCAGGAACAAAAGTGTCTCTGGAAGAAAAAGAAGTATTTAAGCACAGCCTATACTATCATTTGCCTTCTCCAACTGTTTCTTTTGGGGGGAAATCTTTTCCAATGGAGTCTGGGACCAGTGTGATAACAGAATGAGCCTCGGAATGAGCACCAGTGAAATTGGTTAGAAATGTTTCGGCAGGAAGCGTCTGGCGACAAGTTGGTGATGCAGAACAGTCCAGAGTTAATCTCTAATTTTGAAGCAAACTCTTGAAAAGGAAACGTCGTCGCAGTCTTTTGCGACCAGCGCAAATGCAAGCAGTGAGGGGAAACAGGAAAAGTAAAATAGAAAACACCTGCTTTTCACTGTGCTCACTGATTTGAAGTCACATCACTTGCTCACAGGATCAAACCTCACACTCTCTTTCTCTGTGCTGTGTGGCACACGGAGAAAAGCTCAACTCAGATTCATTCAAATACTGCAAAAAGTAGTACCTGAAATGTATGTTGTATAATACCTAGGGCAAGTTAATAAAATTGCAGGAGGGCCATTAGTTCCAATAGTTTGTGGTCCTGCAGTAATTTGAGGCTGACATTTGTTTCTTTAACGTTTAGGGAAACAGACAGTTTGATGAGATTACGCGACATGAATGGATAAACTCAGATAAGAAGTTCCCTCTGCAAAACGTTCATTGCATATTTTTGGATGGCATTGTCACACTGGGGAGGATTTGTTATTTCAGCAGTGTTTGTTCAACATCTGAGACTATTATTGTGCATATTTTTTCCCATTCAACCATAGCAGTGGCCAAATTTCCATGTGCAATTAAATACAAACCACTGCTTTCATTCGTCATCATGCCAAACGAATGGGCACGGAAAAATGTACATTTGGCAGGTGGTCAAATCGAAGCTGACAGGTTATTCGGTGAAACGAAATTGCTTTTGATGATGTGTTTAACAGGGCGCTATTTCTGAGTTTCATCATTTTACTATGAATATGTAATAACTACTGTTTACTTTCACAGGCCAGAAGACGTAAATTCCTTCTCGTCTGGGATAAAATCTCATTTGAAGAGACGCTTTCTTTGAAGAACCGTACTTACTGTGCACAATGGACATTAAGAGGGCAACATTTTTTTTATTTTTGACAATCTTGTGCTTGGACGTGTGTCTAAGTCAGAATGACTGCACGGGAGTGGACTGTCCCGTTCTGCAGAACTGCATTGAGACAGTTTTAGAGAAAGATGCCTGTTGTCCAGTCTGTTCACAAAGAGGCTGCACCTGTGAGGGCTACCAGTACTACGACTGTGTCCGGGCTGGCTTCCGGGAAGGGAAAGTCCCACAGGGGACAGCTTACTTTGTGGATTTCGGAAGCACCGAGTGCTCCTGTCCCCAGGGAGGAGGGAAGATAAGCTGTTATTTTATTCCATGCCCTGAAATTCCTCCCAACTGCATCGACATTTCACGACCCGCAGATGGATGCGTGCAGTGTGGGCGCATTGGCTGCGTCAACGGCAACAAGAAGTACGAGGCGGGACACTCCTTCCAGGTAGACCACTGCCAGGTATGCCACTGTCCGGACCAAGGTGGGAGGTTAATGTGCTCGCCCATCCCTGGCTGTGACCCTCGTCGTTTTAATAAGCCCCTATGGGCGACGACCACTGAGAACACTAACCCATTGAGAAACACTGGCAGCCGTCATGACAGCCGGCAAACGAGTCCGACACAACAGTTTTCCAAGCTGGCACTGGAAAACACTTTACCGCTGTATAAGCAGGACCCGCCCAGCTTTGGAACAGGGGATTATGGCTACACACAGCCAGAGTCCACGTCTTCCAGCATTCAGAATCTGGCCCAACCACTGGAATCTACTACAGTACCACCAGCTTACCCTGAGTCAAGCTCCACTACCTCAAGCTCTCATGATGACAAGAGACATGAGCCTCAAAGCCCAAATCCAGAGAGGAGCCATGAGGATGAGGTTACACAGAGCGTGGATCCAACCGCGACCGGGCCTCAAAGCAAAACATCAACATCACTTACGACTACAGCCACACAGACAGAGACCACGGAAGATCCCAGACTACAGCAGGAAACCGGAGAAAGGGCAACCACACGCAACAATGACAGGAACCGAGCGGTGCAGAAGACTCTGAAGGACACAACGCACTCTGTCCGATCCAACCCAAGAGGGAGGCACTCTGGCCCCAACAAGCAGCATCAGAGCAGCCGCGGTCGAAGTCATGGGAGCGCCCATTCGGTCGGCCATAAGGGACACAGAAACGAGTCAGCTGAGTACAGGCAGCCGCCTGGAAAAGAGCAACGGGGCTTATTCCCCACGGTCCAATTCAGTCCCACCAGCAGACCTCCCGTCAGGATGAAAGAGGACAGCATGGAGCCTGAAAGACAGCCTCAAACCCTCCAGTACTACCAGCCCCAGGATGCGAAGGAAGACGAAGAAGGTAAGGCAGCATGGATTTAAAACCTTTATAGCACCTTAACCTTTTAATAAACAGTAGCCAAACTCTTTCAAGTGTTAAATAAAACATTAAAAAAAAAAAACAGTTGAATTCAAAAGAAAAGCCGTCCGTTCCTCCACGCTCTCTTCATCCTGTAGAAGGTCACAGTGGGACTGTGGGTATAGTACAGGTGACATTTAGCAAATGGCAGGGGACATGCCGGACAGGTTATCGGCGCACTGCAAACAAATCAGAAAAGGTGAAACAAAAAGAAAAGTTTGAGTGATTCATTCAGCGTCTACATCGGCATGCATCAGCAGTGTGATGACATGCCCGCATTTTTTTTTTTCAGGAGGAAACCTTCATTTTTCCGTCTCTCACTTCCTGTCTTTTGAGGAGGAATTCATAATCACTCTATTCAAGCTGGCGGGGATCCAGGAAAAACAATTGTTCATAGAAAGTCTGTTTTCCCAAGATAGCATTTATCTACCTTACGCGGAAGAGAAAATGACTATATCGGGCATGTAGTCATTTTCGTGCATTCAACTTGAGAGAATGCCCTTTTCATTTCTGCACAGCTTTGTTAATAGCATGTAATATCAGGCCTGGCGTCATTTTTTTCACCATTATTTCACCTCTAATGTCTTCTGTAAGAGCAGCTGAATTTGTGATTTCCCCTCTGCTCTTGTGCCCCGGAAAGAAGAGCCTTCTTGTCTAAATCCTTCATGTGATTATCAGCGTATTCAGCTCATCTTCAGGGCTTACAGTGCAGGCCAATCTGCTCCAGGCACTGGGATGAGCTGATTATAAGGATATCTAGTTGATTAGTTACACCGTGAGTTGCTCAGTGATGAAACGATGTCTCTTCTGTTTGAATCCTGGCTTAGGGCTTCATGTTTGAAGTTTGCATGTTCTTCCGTGTAGTTGTTTCCTCCCACAGTAAAAAAAAAAAAAAAAAACTCCATAATGCCCTACCTTCACCTATAATCAGATGGGATCATCTCCAGTGTTTGATAAAATTTGCACTTTTATTTGATAAATACATTTACACAGGGAAGCTCACCAAATTATAAGGTAAAAGTAACATTTATCAGCTTTGTCTTTCACAAAAAAAAAGTGAGGATTGAGAAAGATGTTTCTCATTTGTGTTTTTTGCTCATATAACTGCAAAGTTGAGGCGTGCTGTTAACCTACTTTAAAACACACTGCTTTTTGTCGAGACCTGTCCGAACTTTTCTTTCCTTTCAGCACCTGGCCTCTGAAGGTATTTGTGGTTTAGGTCAAGTTCATCTGGAGGGGCTCGATTGCAGGAGAGTACGTCTAGAGAACAACTGAAGTTCATATAAAAAAAAAAAACAAACTCAAGATGGAAACTCTTCATGTGATTTTAAAAAAAAAACAACCTAGGAAAACACTGGTAAAGTTAATAAAGCTCTTTTGTTCTCTCATCACAAAAAAAAGTGAGTTAAACAAATCAAACTATTTTAGTCTATTCGTGAGTGTATTGGCCTGCTGCTCTTCCCCTGATGACACATCTGGTTAAGTTTTTTTTTTACCTCGAATGTGGTGGGCCTGAGTTCAAAATCTGATATTTAACTAAGTCTGCGGGGCAGTTTTGTAATGACATGCTGTGGCAGCGCCAGTGAAAAGAAACAACCTAATAGACACTTTGTTTGTGAGTGAGGATTTCTGTGAAATGTAGAATTACTCTGGTTTTTGGTCTGGTGTGTGCTGTAGCTGTATCGTGTAGGAATTAAAACAGAATAATCAGATCAGGTTTGTAAAGATAAAAGAAAAAATACAGTCAGGCTTCTTCTCCAAAACTAACTCGGGAGGCGCCGTTTTCACAGGAGGGAAGGACGTTGAAATTTTTCTGGCCCGGAATGAGTAAACATTACCAGAGTGATGACATTGTTCAGCAGAAACAGGAAAAAACTCCGTTCATAAGAGCCCTGACTAATGCCTGTTATCAGTGTCATTAGCTGAGGATGCAAAAGTTATTTGGACAGGAAAAGAAAAAGCATGAATATCAAGCGCCGGGAATTTTTTTTTATGAAATATAAATGTGTTTCCTTCATTGTGGAACACGGGCGAAGACAAATACTTTTTGCTTTCAATAACTTTTGCTCATTTGACTCTTTTCTTTGCAGCCAGATGCAGTGAGTGTGTTCAGACAGGGGGGGGCGGGGGGGGGGGCTGAGGGGGATTGTTTAGGCTTTCTGATGTTTGGCTGACTGGGTATAGGATTTCTTGGGGGTTGTACCTGTGAGCGGCATAATGCCCATGTGATGAATGAGGCCACTGTTATGGCTTGATTGCCAGACGCTACTCAGTGCTCCTTCATGAGCCGGTGTGATTACCCATCTCCCGCGAGGCTGCCGGTTTCCCAATGTTCCCATGTAATCACCTCATCTGAAACACACCTCCGCGCAGCGCGGCCGCTTCTCAGTAACTTTCCTTTCTTCTTTCCAAATATCAACCACAGCAGTTTACTAAATTACAAGCATATTAGACACAGCCAAGTGGAGGAAAAAAAAAAAGAAAAAAGGATGTAAAGGTAGAAAGAAAAACATTTTCTGAAGTGAAGTTCAATAAGCTGGAAAAGCGCTTTGTTTTATCTATAAATCTGTCGTAACATGCTGCACGGGGGAGTGGGACGAGCGGATGTATAATTTTCATGGATGAAAAGGAGGGTTAATTCCACAGCTGACCATATCCCACGTTATGCCACCGCTGTAGTTAGAGGAAAACGGTTTACAGTGCTAATCCACTGCCTCCCATGTCATTTCCAGTCATTCAGGCATGTTTCCCACCTTCAATACATCCTTACTATAAACCACCCAATCCGCATGTCACCCATGCTTATAAATAAAAAAGCATCTGCTTCTGATGCAGTAAACCACACATAAAAAAAACACCCACAGCATAAATAGAGGGAGGCTGGTGATAAATTGTACGACAGTAACAGATTAGTCATTTGCTCACATTTTTTTTGAAGACATGTAATCCAGGTAGACATTCATGATTTCTCCTCCAAACACAAAACACAGAAAACTTTTTTTAAAATATATGCATGACTCATATAATGATGTCTAATTCAGATAACAATTTCTTTGGATTTGCTTATATAAATTCAAAACTACCATTTTGGGTAATGTAGTTACTGTGTTATTTTTGTCTATCAAGTCTGCAATCAGGCTTCGGATGGATTTCCTCTGGGAAGAAATGAGCAAGTTTTCCCTGCTCTGGTTTGTGCACACACCTTGGAATATATGAGACAGAACAGAGTAAATAGCAGCAGGTTTGAATTATAAAATTGTGGAAAATGTTTTGAGGGTATGACCCCTGGTGCAGTCTGGGTTGGGGGGCCTTTCACTGAGGTTTGCTTGTTTTTTTTGTACGTGCGTTGGGTTTCAACACTTTTCAGTTCTCCAACAGTCCAAAAATGTGGATATTAGATTTATTTGTGACACTGAAGTGAATGGATGGATGGATGGATGGATGGATGGATGGATGGATGGATGGATGGATGGATCATTCGAGATGAGTTTTTGCAAATGTGAATTTTTCTGTTCATCTTCAGCACTTCAGCACTGCTTCTCACCTGGTGCATCGCGACCTAAAAAGTTTTAGTGTGCAGTGAAGCGTTGGGGTGTTACTGGATGAAGCCATGAAAAGCTAAACATTTGGACCTGCACTACATCTGAATAGAAATAATTTTCATTCCATGTGCTGCGCGTGACATTGCAGTCGAGTCTTTAAAAAAAGTTGCAATAACTGATGTCAAGAGTTTGGGGTTTCAATTAAAATGTAACTAATTGACCATCAAAGGAACTTTTATCTCTTTGTATTCTACTTCATCGTCATTTTGTTGTTCATGTTAAACTTGTTTTTTGTTTGTGTTTGTGTTGACATACTGTAATTTTCTCAAAAAGCATCAATTTTAGTTCTACGGATTTCAAAAGTTGATTATTTTTTGTGGCTCATTGGTAAGGTGTTTCAGAGGATCCTGAAAACAGAGCATCTCATTATTGAAAATGAGAACCAGTTCTCAACTAAGCTATTTGATAAAATAAATAAAAATGATCATTTAAAAGGCTTCTGACCCCCCGTCTATGCAGTTTCATCCAACTTAAGGCCTAAATATACTTCCGTTACGTACAAAAATTAGTGTGTGGGTTTCACATTTTGTCATGTGTCACTGCTGATACTCCCATGTGACTGTCACATTGGCTCTGTTCATACATCTCATAGAGGATAGTGCATGTTGTTGATGTGGGGCAATGTTTCTTATCCAGTTATCGATTAAACAGGTTCAGAGTTGCTAAAAAAAAGTGTTTGTGTTCCTAGTAGTGTTAAATGAAATGGCCTGGCAGGGTCATTCCTTACCTTGTGTTTTTAACTTTGAAGAAATTAATGAATTCATTCATTTATTTACAATCCATGATTCATTCTAGTGAAGAACTTTGTAATCGGTTCATATAAGTCATCGGAAACATCTTTGTCTAGATATCTAGGTGAGGAAATGTTGTAAATATGCTTTTATTCACACATTTAATGCAGTGTTTCCTCCGAGACATGATATACATACATTCTGAATGGTTTTGTCTTCTTTGTTCCTTTCACTGATTGCTATACGACACAGCACTGCCCCCACGGGTCATCGGGGGTATTACTCAACTTTATAGCTCTCTGGAATTACATAAATTACTCAAGTAAAAAATCTAGAAGACAAACAAAAGGCTCTGTCTGTATCTGTCTGTGTATTTAGCATTGATTGATGGACCTTTAGGGTTTCAGGGCGCTGATCCAGTCCCAGCTGGCTTTGTGCAAGTGCAGTATACAACCTGGACAAGTCGCTGGACAAATCCTAAGAAACAGTCCACCAGCATGTAGAATAAATCACAGGTAGCTGGAGAAAAGCCAAGCGTGCACAGGGTGAACATGCAAATTCAAGACAGAGAGATCTCCAAGCCCACCAACCCAGAATCTAACTGAGGACAATCTCAGTGAGACGTGAGAGGCCTAACCACTACACCACTCTCACTAAAGGGAGGTGTAATTGGAGTGGAGATGAGTGTGTGACACCATGAAAGCCCCCGAGGTTTTCATCATCCTGCTACGACCCTGGCCGAGACTACAAAAAGATGGGTCACACGATTGCTGGCGCGCGGTCTCATTGAATTTAAGGCAACACTCGTCCGTAGCCGAGACCTGAATTGACTGTTTTGCGAGTGAAGTCATGGCGACTGCAGGAGAGCCCTCCCTGTTATGTCACATCCAGCTGTTCACGGACAATGATTATGTGTTTCAGAAGACACGAAATCTTTTCAAGCACTCAAGTTATAGGTCGAAAAAAAAAAAAAAGTATTGTGTCACCTCCTCCTGAGCTTTACACACACACTAACACGCAGACAGACGCAGACCTGCTTTAAATCTTTCAACGGTAATCGTCTGGCATGTTCAGCCGCACGAGTTTGTATGTCGGGGACCCTTGGCATGCGCTGTTATTCACGTCCCGGTCTCTCCAGACCACCTGTATTGTAAATCACTGCCAAGTCCACAAAGGAGAAGACACACGAGCCCTGATTAGTGGCAGCGCGCTGCTTTATGACGCCTCCAGACATGTTAAGAGTTGCCCCCTTTCGGTTGTTATTCTTGCTCCATATTTTCAGAGGGGGTGATCTCACCAGTGGTGGATTTGCACTAAAGCAAAGCATCTGGTGTTAATGTCGGTTTAATGGACGGATATAATGACAAGCTTGGATCAGAGAGACACTATTCCGCCACCTTTTGAAATCACATCTCAGGTTTCTGTTGCGGAGGCGCAATAAATCAACTGAGTTCATTAGTGCACAGCTTCATAGAGTGAGTAAGGAATAGACTATCAGGACTGACAGAGGAAGAGGAAGAGAGTGGAGAGTTCTTTTTTAATTCCTCGTAGCAACTTTAGTGAAGACGAACTTCTTTGGCCTCGAGCTGAATGTGCTTTTTTTCCTGTATACATCCCACGTCCTGCATAAACACGCGCAGCGAGTTTGTGTTTATTCAAGACAAGCGAGCCATTTCCACCTGAGCAAAATGAATGGGAGTCATGAGAAGGCGGGAGAATAATTATGCGCTCTGTCTTTTAATGTACACTCACACATGTTCAAAGAGACCTGCTGCAGCACACGGTTGACACAGATGCTGTAGTTAAGTATCAAAGAGTCATTGTGACTTCCAAGGTTTAGATTCCCCTTCTGTAAAACTTCAAATTATGTCCGCTGCTCAGATGTGAGGAGCTGCTTTGTTCTTATTGTATAGTTAAGACATTTTATAATGAGAAGAAATACAATTTAAATGCAAACTTTTACTTTAAACTTCCTGCTTTTGTTTTTCTACACTCGAGTTGAAGACTTTCTGAAATACTGCAGTGAGGATTTCCGTCTACCTTAGCTTACATCCACCTTCCCCAGAAGTTGAAACCGTCTTGAAACCATATTTTATAAAACTGAATAACCAGTAAGCTAGACTAAGGGATCCTGTCATAATGTGAAATAAAAAAAATAAATTGAAGTTTTAAATGATGGTTGTTGTGTTAAACCGTTCAGTTACAATGATATGGTTCTGTAGATTCGCATGAATATTTATATACTTACGGTATGTTGAGGCAGAATGAGCGTCATGTGTTGAGTCTCGGATGATGGCAGGAAGGCTACAAATCAACGCAGGAATGCACTGCCCTGTTATTGAAGAAGCACGTATACATTTCCCTTGTAAACTCGACGGCGTGTTTTTGCTCCCTGCTCCCTGGCCAAGTTTGAAATAAATCGCTAATTTGTTATTCCTGCTCTGTGGGCCACTATGTGATTAACCAGCATGCATTTTGCTCTGAAGGTATTCTATTTCAGTGTTAAGTTTCTTACTTTTTCAAAAAAAAAAAAAATTGGGGGAAAAAAATGTGCTTAATGCTAAAACAGACCTATTTCTTGGAGATGTCCCACAGGAGAGAATATCCAGTTGTGTTTCAGACATCAGTGCCCAGATTTCACAGCCTTTCGCGCTGACAGGAATCTCGGTCGCTAAGTGTTGCTAATGCAGCCGAATTCTTGTAAACATTATTTCGTGCGATTACTCTCAAACACAGGCTGCGCCGAGCGGG
Organism: Salarias fasciatus; assembly: GCF_902148845.1. Lineage (NCBI taxonomy): Eukaryota > Metazoa > Chordata > Actinopteri > Blenniiformes > Blenniidae > Salarias > Salarias fasciatus. The sequence goes on along the minus strand of NC_043764.1, from coordinate 19,027,349 downwards.
ATAAATCTGGGTGTTTGTGTTTCATTCCAGTGTCTGCCAAGGAGCTGGTGAAGACCTGCTGTGAAACGGGGGAGAAATGGGCTTCGGCTAATGGCCACTGCAACAACATGGATCTGCCCACAAAAGACAGGCACTCCATGTGCTGGTAAGGCCGTTACGCAACGCCAGTCTACTTCATTAGATTGCATATCTAGGTAAATCTGACGAGGATTAAGGTGATTGTCTTAAAAGGCTACAAAGCAATAACAACACAGATACGCTCACATGTGTTTAATTAGGTGTGTTTCTGAGCTGGATCAAGCGCACCGTTCATTCATTTTCCTTTGGAAAACACAGAAATCTCCCCAAAGCTTTGATTGGTAAAACAATAAGATTCTCGTTTCAATCGAATTCCCAGCAAAACATGAAAACACACTCCATTCAGCTCTTCTGGCAAAGCTCACGAGAAGTGTTGTTGTTGCTTCAAGGCCACGGTTGCAGTCCAAACATTTCTGCAGTCGTTTCTCATGCGCACCTTTCCCTGCCAGGACCGCTCAGCAACAGTGCTGCCTCGGCTCCCTGAGTGAAAGTCAGTGCCTGGCTGGAATTAATGCGGCCAGAGCGGGAAGTAAGTGCGAGGAGGAGGCCAGCAATAAATGCGGGATTGATTCCTACAAGGCAAGTATCGAAGACCGAGTACCACGACGGAGGGCAGGAACAGTTCACTGGGCCCAAACTCAAACTTCCACATTAAGCTAAATGAATACAGTATTTACTGATTGAACTATTTGATTCCACGTACCCTGTGAGGATTACCGCCGGGGTGCCAAGTCTCTATTATTTAATTATCTCATTTAAAAGAGACAAACTGATTTAGGCCTCATTACAAGTGAAGACTCCCACAGTCCTGCAGAGTCTGTTATCTTCACAGCAGAACTCTTCAGTCGCAAATGTCAGATGTCAGCGTCTCCGTCTCTCTGATAATTGATTTGATTGAAGAACAGCGCTGCTAGATAGGAGGCCTTTATTCCTCTCAGTGAGGGTCACGCTGTGATTATTGTGTAACAACTGTGTTTGTTCAGATTCCCAAAGCCAGTCACATGCCATCTGACCTGTGATGAAAGTAACCACCTCAATGGGCTGAGAGCAGAGGCTCTTGAGCAGGTGGAGGCCATTACTGACACCATTGTGCCGTACAGCAGTTTAATGTTGCCTTCCACCGCTTTTCTGAGTGACCCCTGTAGTTTTAGTGATATTATGTCACCTCCAGCCATGCCACGTCGCGGCCGTCATTACTCCGGTTTTATGTTTCTCCATGCCTCAGTGGGCTCTCAGAGGTGATGTGGCTAAAAGCTGCAAAAGGACAGGCCACACCGGAGGAGACGGTTGCTCTAATTCCACTTTTGTAATGACGGCAATCCAGTTCAAGAACGCCAGGAAATAGTGGCTCAGCAATCTGTAATGATAATATTAACCCCGGCGAGTTAAACAGGGGTGAAATAACACATTTCAATTACTCATGTACTGCAGTTAGAGTATTTTTTTTCAACTGTGTAGTTTTACTCATACCTAAATACAACTTCTCCCATGCAATCTACCTGAAAAACTAGAAGTTGCTACAGGAAACGCACAAAACTTGAGTTAAAAGTCATACTCATTCTGATAATATTCTTATTCATTTTGATTTGCATGTTTGTTGGCAAAAATGTGATTCTTTTTAAAAAAATATTTTTTTAATCTATATTTGCAATTTTTATATACCTTACTGTTGTTAAATGTGCTTTGAGCATAAATATTTTATATGTGTAAACTGAAGCAACTGTTTGCTGTTAGCAATTTGATTTAACATCGATGAAAAGTGACAGTTACTAGTAGATTTTGGGAAAAATGCTTCAGGTGTTTAAAAGTACATTTAAATGTAGCTGGGAACCATTTGGGAAACTTAATGGGAATTTGTATCCCCTCCATCCTGCTTTATCTGACTGAGGGTCCTGGGAGCTGGAGGTGATCCGTGCTGCCTCTGGGTGAAAGCAGGCCACACACTCTCATATTCACGCTTACGGGCCACTGACTGAGTCTGTGAAACTTAGAAATATTTTAAATTCATTTCACGTTTAAAAAAAACATCAGATTATTTCAGTAGGGCGGTGAAAATATTCCACTTCAGCTCCAAAGTGATTTTGTTATAGAAAAAGAGGGGAGGATTTGTCATCTTCAAATTATGGCTGAATACTATTACAAAATGCAGCGGAGTATCGAGCACAGCGGCTATTGAGTGAAATATTAGATCTCCGATGAAGCTCAAGAGTAAAATTCAGGAGATTGCCAGGCAGAGTGCCATTGTATTGGCAACTTTGATTTCTGCCTCGTTTTTTGTGGTTAGAATTCCTCCTCGATCGATCGCATTTTTAGATGTTTTCCCAATAAAGAACTAACAGAGCCGCTGAGGGAAGAGTTAGGAGCTCATGATAATAGACCTGCAGGATTTATTCTTCTGGGAGCAGAGTCGCTTGTGAGATATTTCAGCCCGCTGTGAAGTGGTGCAACAACTGACCAGTCAAGACACCATGAAGCGGTTATTTAACAGTGCCACATGATTGGATCGCTGTCACAAATCTTGCGTACAGTGTGTGTTGCAGCTTGCACAGCAGCTAAGAAAAACCTCGACGTGATGCAGAACAACATGTTTGAAAAGTCTTTTTGTTCGAACTCCAGGAGTGCTGCGGATGCTGCTCTCTTGGGCTGCAGTTCCGCAGTGGGGGCCATCGCTGTGAAGCCCACCGGTACCTGGGCTTCCACTGCAGACACGTCTTCTTAACCTGCTGCGACGGAGAGGAGGGAAGGAATCTGGATGAAGATGGCTGGCACACTGTGAGGGAGAGACCGGCTCTGGACTCCACTCCACCTCCTAAAAAAGGTACAGGAGACAAATGGTCGCAGGCGGAAAAACACGGTGCTGAAATGCGAGTTAAGAGAGGGGAGGGGGGTGGAGGTGGGGGGCGCTGGAAGTTGGGGTGTGTTTGTGGGTGCTGATTGAAAACACAGACAATTCGTTTCCATTAAACGAGCAGTAAAGAAGAAGCACTGCAGAAAGCTGGCTCAACCCACGTGAAAAACGGTGCACACTGTTGGCGTTACAGCCTGGCCACTCCATGTACCGTAATTACTGGAGATCTAGTATCTGCCCGCCCGCCTGGCAACGCATTCGCTTCTGTTCCATTAAATCACTCTGTTGTTTGGACATTGTCTTGCACTAATGTGGTTTGGCTGCTGCAAGATAAAGAACTTGGCTCATATCAAATTCATGCTGACAGTTTTGTGAAACATGATCTGTTGTGTGGTCATGGGTAATTTTTTTTTTTCTTTGACTTTTACACAACAATTTTCCGATAAAATAGACATACCTAAGCCATCTGCATTTAGTGCATCTTGTTCTTTGTGTGCATTTTTACAGGCTTCACATTGATTTGCATGTTGCTCACATAGCCATGCAAACAAACAGTACAGTTAGCTTTGTGCATTTTGAAGACATTTTCCACCTTTGTCTGTTTTTTCTTGTCAAAAAACCAAAAAACAATTCTCTCTTCATCCTCTAGTGTCTGACAACCCGTACCCAAAGGAGGCCTTCTCCATCGGCGAGGAGCCCGACGCTCAGAACGGAGTGGAGGGTCCCGTTGAGGTGGAGGACATGGATGAGTGTGTGATATATGAGGGCAACATCTGCCACCACAGATGTGTCAACACACCGGGCTCCTTCCGGTGTGAGTGCTTCCCTGGATACGTGCTGCTGGAGGACGCCTTCACGTGCGCACAAGGTAAAGTGCCGATCGCTGGCTGCAGACACTTACACTGATTTAAATGCGCGGCGTGAAGCGATGTTTACCCTTTGATATGTGATGCATAGTCTGCACGCATGTCATATAGACTTCATTTGTCTTCACGCTCGCTGTGTCGTATTTTTCTAGGCGGATTTACACTTCTTCCTGTCTGCAAGGCCTGATACTGCATCGTGATAATAATTCTGTTCATACACTAACATCCTTTTCCTGCTCTGACGGCGGTCCACAAGCATTTCAGCTGGATGAAAAACATTTTCACTGTTTGGATTTTTTTTTTTTTGGCTGAAGAAAGGACTGAAGTTCTGCTCAGATGTACATTTTTGAGTTGCAGGTTATACAGTGCGACGTACCATACTTTAATCAGCAGTGGCTTTTACCAACTCCAGCCTGTCTCAACAGGATACTAATGCCAGAGTTCTCAGCAAATTACAGTGAGGGATGGGGCTCACTAATAAAACCAAATGTTTGTCTGCAGGCGATGTTTTTTCCTGTCTCACTTCCATTGCTATTACAACTTTCATCTGCAGCCACCAGCCTCATATATTTCGATGAAAATGCAGGTATTGCACAAGGACCCGGTCTCTAACTACGACGGCTGGAAAATGGAGAGGTGGAATTCGTGATTACAGTGTAATTCATTGCTCCTGTGTTGACATTATTCATGTTGGTGCAGAGACGGTGGATGAAGAGAACAGACTAAAGGAGGTTGACAGAGCGGCGGCGGCGGATCCGACCTCACCGCTTCCGCCCCCCACCCAGCCCACTGTCCCACTCAACCCCTGTGAAGGTTAGAAATGCACAGCTTAATCATGGTGGAGAGGGCTGCAGGGCTGACAGCTCACAATGAGCACTTTCATTCATCCTTATGCCTTAATCAGAGACTGGAACATACATCCTGCTGTAGCTGAATATGTTTAGAGGAGAAAGTAGCGCCAGCTGCCATACACTGACATGCTCTTATTTCATACTGACCCTCTCCATAAAATGCAATGGTGCTGCAAATGCCAAACATAAGCAATGATTTGGCACGGACTCCTCGTTCTCATGAGCACCTCGTATCATAATGTGTGCGCCGTCACATTGCATGTTTGGTTTCCATGGCTCTCAGGGTGGAGGTCCACCGCACTGTGGACCAAAACCACAAAATACAATAAGGCCAGGGCAGGGTTCACCCTGGAAAAAAAAGAATAAGCAAAAAGCAATAAATGCAGTTGGATCTACCACACACACACACACACACACACACACACACACACAGATCTGCTCTGTTACTACCTTCATATTGCTTTGTGGAGTAGAAGTACAATACATTGTATTCGGCATGACCATTCAGTGTTATTTTCCAGGAAACATCTGTGAGCAACAGTGCACCCCAGTGGGAAGAAGTCCTCAGTGCTCCTGTTTCCCAGGATTCAGCCTGAGAGCCGACGGACACTCCTGTGAAGGTACACCTCGTTAAAATGCGGGAAACGTTTTCTTACATAACACCAGGGTAGCATGTGGAAATCATGGACGTGATAAAAGACTCACCATTTCAGTCCTCATCACGGTTTTCCTATTCAGGCGGGGAGGGGTGGGGGGGGGGTGGGGTGGGGGGGGGGGGGGGTGGGGGTGGGGGGGTTGGTTCCAGTTGAGGAGAGTTTCTTGGCAAGACTGAGTCTGAGACTGATTTGTCTCCTTCTCTCATCAGCGGCTCCAGATTTGCAGAGGAGATTCAGCCCTAATCCCCTTTACTCTCAGCAACACACTAAAAGTTTTCATCTTGTTCCTGAACTGTCTCTCCACCAGAGGGATTATCTCAGTTATCCATGCATTATCATGATACAGCTTCCTGACTGCATACCATATGTGCCCATTATTTCCTCTCACAATGGCGCTGGACTGTGTCTTTTATCATGAGGCCCATCAGCCACCGCTGCATGCTGTCTCCCGGGGGATGTGTCTTTAAGTTAAGCCATAACCACTGGCCTGTCTCCTGTGTGACAGCAGCAAAGTGTGGCAGTGACACAGAAAGCAGCTCAGTGTGGTGACAAATTTCTCATTGTGTGGGGTTTATACCCAGTGGCCTCGGCTCTAATCTCTCTCCTTAGAGGAGGGTCCAACCTGTCTCTTTAATCTGCTCCTAAGTGCTGACTGTTCCACACAGGCCACGTCAGGCTCCACGCTTCTTTGTACTTCTTGTCTGCTGCTTTCTCAAACCCCATTCTCCTCCTGTGCACTTGTCATTGTTTATTCTCTCTTCTCCCACTCACACACAAACGCCTCACCTCTCTTCTTTTTTTTCCCCACCATCCAGACATAAACGAGTGTTCGTCTGCACGTGCCTGCCAGCCGAACGAGCGCTGCACGAATACCGCTGGGAGTTATGTCTGTCAGAGAGTGATCACCTGTCCCCCCGGATACCAGATCAACAATGACATTTGTGAAGGTACATTACACCTTATCAGCGTTTAGCAGCATCAAAGTTTTCCCTTCCACCCACAGTAAGTGTGCTGTAAACGCCGGCGAGGGAACATTTGTATTGTAGTGTGTTCACAATGTAAGGAAAACTCATTGTTCAGGCACAATCACTGTGACTACCCCATGAGGGAAAGTTTTGAACACTTGAAAATGTATTGCTTTTAGTATAAATGGAACTTCACGTGAGCCCAGAGGATAAGAGGGAGTACTGAAACACTCGGAAGAAAAGGGTGTGTATTCATGGCACTTCCACATATTTTCAAAACTTTTGTTACTTTATAAACTCAGTATAAATATATATATATATTTTTTTTTATAATAAGTAGCCTGAGCTTCTTTAAATTTGATGAATATCCTGCTGGATTGCTGTTGAAGACCATTCATTCATCTTGTATTTGTTTGGATTGAAGTGAGAGTGTGAACTGTTCCAATCACTTCTCTTGATATTTGCCCACTCTCCATTACGCGAGGCGCTGTGTCGCTGGTCTTTGTAGGTGCTGCAGCAGTAAACCTCTGAACATGACTCATTATTTCCATGCGTCATAAATTGGTCTCATTCATAAAGCAGCAGCAGTTCCCCTGCAGAGGCGCCTCCAAGATGAGCAGCTCCGGCTGTTTGTCGCTGCTTTTTTTTTCTCTCTCTCTTTCTTTCTGTGAGCTCAGCTAATCAGCATCCTTTGCTAATTAAAGGATGTTCAATCAGGCAGACCAAGCATTTAACAAGAATGAACCTTGAAACCTCTACCTACGAGCTACTTCAGGCGTGTTGCGAGAAGGAAAACCTTTGAGCTGTGTTACCGACATTGCAACCGACACAGAGTCACAGCTAAAATCTTTAAAGATCTATAGAGTAAGCTCACCTTTTTAACCAGAGACAAGGCTTAAAAGATAAATCTTTGTTGGGAAAGATAAAAAAAAAAGGATAATTGTGTATTTATGGTTAAAGTGCAAGTGAATGGTGGTGAATCTGAGCAGTCACTGAACATCCCCATCTTTAACTTTGCTCATGAACCTTCACTCCTGACAGAAAGAATGAGATTGTAGATATAAGCAGCTGAAATTAGGTTTCTCCGTAAGGTGGCGGGCTCATCTTGTGACAAAGTGAGGGCCTCGACCTTCTGGGAGAGGTTTAGTCCGCAGCTGAGGTGGGTCCTGGTTGCCTCCTATTAAAGGTCAAGCGGTCACGTCCAACTGCAGGACGTCCCGAGGTCGGCCCGGGACCCATTGGAGAGATTATATATCTGCAGTTGACCTTCAAGCAACAGCAGGAAGTTCAGCGGAGCAGGGTTCTCTGAGCTTCTTCGCTTGGGGTCCCATTAAAAAAGAAAGACAGACGCGTCAATCTCTCTGCGGGTCTTTGCTCTACATGTGTGGCCTTTAATAAAAAGGGTTGTTATACTTTATCACTTAGTATTGCATTAGCGCAAGCCTATTATCCGAGGCACTGTCAGCAGTAACAGAGTGTCGGGGTCAGTGGGGTTAAATCCTTCATTGAGGTAGCAAGTGGACTCTTTGACCTTTCGGGGTCTCTTGGACCGTCACTGGGAGGGAAGTCTCTGCCAATCTCTCACATTTATCTTGCTTCCTGGTTTTTTTTTTTCTGTCTCCTCTGGTGTCAGATTTGCTCAGCTTTTTGCCAACTCTGCCAGGTTTGTGTCAGGAGTGAGATGCTCAATCACTCTCTGCTGCTCAGAGACCTACCCCATATCCGCCGGGCTGCCTGCCAGAGCCGGTCTAGGCCTCTGTACAGCAATTACAGCGGTGAAATCTTGCAGGCCTGCTTGAAATCGTAACACTTATGCATTATTCACACGCCACACGCATTCACACACACACACACACACACACACATTTTGTGATCTTTTAAGACTGTTATTTCCCCCCAGCTTTAGTTCACACTAAGGCAGCAGATGTGGAAGTTTGATTGGCAGGAGGTAAATCTCTTCGTAGGCAGGTGCTGGTGGACTCCTGGGGAATATACTGCGGTGTTCACTCACACACTGCACCGCGGGAGGAAGGATGCTTGTGAATTCGGCTGGCTCTACTCATTAGACGTACTCATCTCGTTGAAATAATAAGCTGTCATTCAACCTCTTCTGGTCGTAGCACAAATTTTAAATATAGATAAGGTCCTGAAGTTGTAATACAATTCTTTTAGTCTTGATTAACCTCTCTGAGACAGAGCAATGAAAGAAGCATCTACAACCTGCTACTGAACCACAGTGCCATCCAGTGGTGAAATACAGACTTGCATCCATGTGTCCTGAGAATTATTTGCAATTCAGAAGTTTTTTTTTTGGTTCTCATTAACTCATCCGTTTATCTTCACTTGCAGACATAAATGAATGTGTGCAAGGAGGCCATAACTGTGGAGTTGGCTTTGAGTGTGTGAATACAGAGGGCTCATTCAGGTGCAACCCCAAGCCTCGGTGCTCCACGGGATTTCAACAGGATGCACAGGGAAACTGTATCGGTAAGAACATCCTTTTCTTTTTTTTTTTTTTTTAAATATACCTGCTCATGAGTTATATTAATCACTGTCCATGTTTTTTTTTAAAAGAAAAAGTACGAATATATGATTATTTATACATTCATCTACATTTTAATACAGGTATTGATGTCAGATCGACTTGACATTATTTATTACATTTAATTCCACAGTGGTCCAGATTGTATCAGTATTTTTCTCTGAATTCTTAATCTTACTGTAATACCTATTTTCAGAGGTCTGCATTTAGACTTTCAGTCTTAGTGGATCCTCTCCCTCCATCTCATGATATCTTTTGCCTCCTCTGCTATTACACTAATATCTCCATCTCCTCCTTCACTGCTGGGTTGATATTGATTAATTATTATTTATCCAAGATAGTCCAATGAACTTTTAGGTTATTACATGAACGGAATATAATAGATATTCAAGTATTGTGTTCACAGGACCACTGTGGGAACTGTTTTGGTCTGTAGATGGAGTTGCAATTACATTTACTGGATTTCTCAGTGTGGTGTTATTAAAAAAAAAACATACACCTTCAGTATATGTAATATTAAGTCATATACATGTAGGGTTCGTTTTTTGGTGACAGGCTGTTTCTTGGAGTTGCTGTATTAATGCAGGTTGGGTAAAACCAGGGCAGAGAGACGCAGAGGCGTTTCTCTGCAGGTGAGTCGTCGACTGTGACGATGAAGAGTCGCACGGCGTCGCAGGTGAATCGGCAGACTTGCAGAGACAGAGGGGTTAAATGCCACACAGACAGGAGATCAGAGACGTTGCTGTTAGGGGCTGCAGAGGGGTGGATAAAAGCCAATCCTCTGTCCTCTTTCAGTACAAACTGATGCTGTGGAATTAGCCCCCAGGGGCAGGAACTGGGGCATGTCGAGGCAGCAGACGCCACTATAAAAGAAGCGTAAAAGAAATGCTCTGAGAAATGAGAAAAGTGAGAAAATGTCAGAGACTCACACACACACACACACACACACACACACACACACACAAAACAACAAAGTTATCCAGGGGAATGCAACTGTGTGATGTGTGTTTGCTTTGAAATCGCGACACAGCGTGGCTGAAGAGTTGCGCCCCAGTCTCCTGTGCCTCGTCTCTGTGCCTCTGGGGCCTTCCTCCTCTCCTACCTTTCTTCACCTTTATCTCGCTCACTCGATCTTTCTCTCTTTACTAGACATTGACGAGTGTGGCGCTTTGACCCAACCCTGCAGTTCAGGATTTAACTGCATCAACACGGTGGGGTCCTACATGTGCAACAGGAAGATAATATGCAGCCGTGGCTATCACGCCAGTCCTGATGGGTCCAGATGCGTCGGTAAGATTTGTCGGTGTTACACATAATCAGATTTGATACGCAGACTTATGGTGAGCAAAACCCCTGCTTCAAGCTGGAAAGATTTGAGGTTGTGTTACTGATACTGTATCTAACATTATTTTACCCTTTAAAAACATAACAAATCACCAAAGAATCACCTTTTTTCAGCAAATGTTAGCAAACAAAAAAGTAGACATTGCTCCGACCTCAAGTTGTTAGACACACTCTTTTTTTTCTTCACATTATCACATTGATTTCTCTGTCATTTCCATCCATGTGCATTTTATAGATGTAGATGAATGTCAAAGCAACCTGCATCAGTGTGGAGACGGCCAGCTGTGCCAGAATTTGCCCGGTTCTTATCGCTGCGAGTGCCAGACTGGGTACCAGTACGACTCCTTCAGGAGGATGTGCGTCGGTATGTTGGACATGGCACGCATCAATTAAGCTGTAGCGTTTTAATTCAGTTAATTTCTGTTTTCACTTTCTCCTTCCTCTCCCTCCTTCTTCGCACACGCCATGGCCACCTCTCCTCTTTGTGTGCCAGCTGTGCCGATGCTGTTTATTATTCTGTGGTGAGAGAGCTGCTGCTGTTTCCCAGCCTCTGCTGCTGGGTGCTGCAGGAGCCGCTGGGTACAGATCACGTCTCTTGCTGCAGAGGACTCTCTTGTAGTGCCGCCGCCGCCGCCGATGCTGCTGCTGCTGCTCCGTCTGTTTGGGATTCACTGTGTTGTGACTCTCATAATAATGGACTCTGCTTAAGTGTTTAGACTATCAGCAGACAGATGGTCCCCTTACATCACACTCTCGTTGACATGAACACAAGCATGCACGGGCATGCACACGTACGCCGTCGTGCAGGGCAACGGACCTTTGCACACGGTCGCCTGCGCACGTGCTCCTGCACACATGGGTGCAAACGCACGAACCTGAAATACACTTAGCGGGGCATAATGATGCTGTTTCTCCTACCTCGCAGATGTAAACGAGTGTTGGCGCTACCCGGGCCGGCTGTGTGCCCAGACCTGTGAGAACACCCCAGGCTCCTATGAATGCTCCTGTACTTCTGGTTTCCGCTTATCTGGTGATGGCAAGAACTGTGAAGGTGCGTTAATGTCTTGTCTGAATGGGTGTGTGCGCATCGGTGTGCACATGTCGATGCACGTCACTGTATGTTTTTGCGAATTTGTGTGTGAAAATATGCGCGCGTGTGCGTGAGAGCCTGCACGCACCCGTGTGTTTGACGGGCCACCACGTCTGCGTGTGTTGATAACCGGGGCACGTCCTGGGCCGGTAATAGAAGCGTCCTGTGCACGGCGTGTTGTCCAAGAGCGTTAGCTGATCGATGCTGTTTGTCATGTCATGCCTTAAAAGCAGGAGCCAGTAAAAAAAAGAAAAAAAGAAAAACTGAATTGGCTTAATAAAAACATCTTGTTTATCTGTTGGAATATAAACACTGAACGCCCCTTTATCCAGTGAATTGTGACAGTAATAACCTCTAACCTCTAATCCGTAGATGTGAATGAGTGCCTGGCGAACCCGTGCGGTCAGGAGTGCGCCAACATCTACGGTTCCTACCAGTGCTACTGCCGACAGGGCTACTACCTCCGGGAGGACGGACACACCTGCGACGGTGCTTTGTGTTACACTGCAGCTTTCACCCGACTTGCTTTGTCCACGCTTCCAGGTTCAGTCTGTAGTAATTTGTCCTTATTGTCGCCCAGACATTGACGAGTGCACCCAGAGCATCGGCCATCTTTGCACCTACAAGTGCGTGAATGTTCCAGGCAGTTACCAGTGTGCTTGTCCCGAGTACGGATACACCATGTCTCCAAATGGACGGTCTTGCAGAGGTAAATATTCTCACTAGGGAAAAAAAAAAAAAAATTGCTGCATGCTGTTTCACAGTTCATCCGGCACAAATATATGCCTCTCTGCTCTGAAACACATCTTAGAAACGACTCAACAACCATTTTGCTCTTCACAGGCTACAGTAATTGTTCTGCTCAGATAAATATAATTGGGGGTTTTACAGTCGTGAAGTTATTACGCCCCCCCATAAAACTTTATTGGCTAGAAAATCTTGTCATGCTAATTAAATTTTTTGTTGTACTTCACTACTCTTTGAGCCCATGAGGACATTGTTTTTGCTGAATTTTCTATTATCCTGTAACTAATGTGCATTTCCCCCCCCCTGCAGACAGTAAACCAGTCCCTGTGCAATAACTGTCTTTCAGATATTGATGAGTGTACCACTGGGGCCCACAACTGCTCTTTAGCAGAGACCTGTTATAACATACAGGGAGGGTATCGCTGCCTTTCGCTCAGCTGTCCGCCCAACTACCGCAAGGTGTCCGACACGTGAGTAAAAACACCAGTTTAAGATCAGAGTTAAGTGTTTGGTCAGGTCTTCAGAGCCATTTTATTGTCACATGCTTAAGAGAAAGCAAACTTAAAGTACATCAGGATAACAAAAAAAAAGGATAAACATTAAATGCCTTCAATGAGTTTTAATTTGCCTCACAGTGAACATTTTTTATTTTCCTCAATCAGTCTTTTTTGTTATTGCTTTTTTTTGCATCAATAAGTCTGAATATGAAGTGTGGTAGTAGTTACCGTTGATGCCTCTCAGCAAACATCCAGTAGCTTTTAGTCGAGTGTAGAATCCTTTTCTGTGTAAAGTTTGCATGCATTGTTTTTCTTTTTCCAGTATGCGTGTGTGTGCATTGCGTGCATGAGTGCTCGCCCTGTTCGCCGCAGTCGGATAACGTTTCATAGAAGGATGAATAACTAGATGTCTGAAAGTGGAAAAAACTGGTTTTACAATGTTTAAACTCCGGTGTTATGCTGGGATTTGTTGAATGATTATCCCTTAACATTTCCAACCTTCGCTCTCGGATAATAAATCCATCTCTAAGTCTCCTGTCTTACTAAACCGCCGAGACTGTCAGCGACACGCACACACTTTTTCCCTTGAGAACTGAAAGCAGTGTGAGCACATCTCAGATGATGCCATCGTTTAGAAATGTATCACGATTTGTCGAAATTCATGTGGAGGAAAAAAGCATAATCACATCCAGACAGGATGAGAGAGGCGCGTCAGGCCCAGAGGAGAGCAGATACGTTCAGATGTTGCCTTTACAGGGTGAAACAGTTTGTCGCTGAGGCCATGTTTACCCTGCGTTGCCTTTTCTCGTGTCCCAACTCAGGCGATGCGAGCGGATCAGCTGCCCCAACTACCTGGACTGTCAGAACTCGCCCCTGAGAATCACGTACTACTACCTCAGCTTCCAGTCCAACATCGTCATCCCTGCTCAGATCTTCCGCATCGGGCCTTCTCCCGCCTACGCCGGGGACAACGTCATCGTCACCATCACGCAGGGAAACGAGGAGAACTACTTCAGCACCAGGAAGCTCAACGCTTACACGGGCGCCGTGTACCTCCACCGGCAGGTCGAGGGTCCCAGGGATTTCCTGATCACCGTGGAGATGAAGCTGTGGAGGCAGGGGACGTTTACCACCTTCCAGGCGAAGATCTACGTCTTTATAACCGGGAGCTCGCTCTAACAGCGGGAGCGGTGCTACAGACAATATGGACCTTGATGCCGTTCATGAGGACTTTTCACATCACTATTTAACGATGCCGCTGTCTGGCAGGACGGATTCATGCAGTTACTCTTGCTGTTGTCCAGTTTAAGTTAATTAAAAGTTATTGCTATAAGAGTAGTGGGAAAATTTAGTGGAAAAAAATTTGTTTTTTGTCAACTGTTTTCAGCGGGATTGCATGAAAACCATGTCATTTCAAAAAAATGTTTCATCTCAATGTGTCATAATGTTTCAATCTAAGCTGCATAAACTGGAAACTGAAACTAGTGGAATTGCCATGACTTCCTGGGGTGATGTACTGTAAAAGGAAGCAGCTAAAATAAGATGTTTGGATACGCCACAAGAATATAAGGTTCAGCATTGCAACCAGATTTGAGTATATAAAAGGAAAAGACAATGAGCTCGCTGCTGCCAGCTTCTACGCATTTCAGTTTCGTCTCATATACTTTTATTTAGTGATGTGAAATCTTTATTGTTTAATAGAACAGATATATGTTGTCACTCTTGTACTCTGCACTGCTGCTTTTGTTTTTAAAAACTAATTTAAAGGTTTCTCTGTGTGGTGTGTTTTTGTAGCCCAGCAATCAGAAATTACAAATGGATCTATCACATTTACATGTAAGATTCTAGAACTTCAAAGAATCTTTAGTAAGATATTAAAAACACCAGTGTGGAATCACTATTTGTTAAGAATAAGTATATTTCTTCCAAATATTTACTCACCTATTTCCAATTATGAAAGAATTCAACCTAATACACTGTAAACATGATTGTGGCGTGAAGCATTTATAAAATGTTTAATCCATTCTCGTCAGGGCATGTCTCGGAGTAAACACACATGCCTATTTACATACCTGTTCACACCTTGCCGGTGAACACAACATGATCGTCATTTGTCATCACATGCCAATCGATGCAATTTAGTCTCAGAACACGGTAATAATACAAGAAAAGGTCATGTAATGTTTAATGTCTGTAATAAAATGGTGGGAGTTTTCTTGCGTTGTTGTGTAAAGGTCCTGAAGGCTCAGCAGCTCACAGCTCATCTGCACAGGTTTGCAGCATAGGAAGAGTTACACTCCCACCTACAGGGGGATTCCAGTCCTACACACGCTTTGCTCGAAAGCAACAAAGACTGTGAAAGCTGTGTTTTAGGTCATAAGTCGTACGTGAATTTAATGAAGAAAAACAGCAAAACCAAAAAAAGGTTTTACCTTTTTTGAACGACACAGTTAACCTCTTGGATCTCCTGTAATCAAAGGAAAGGGTGTGTGTGTGTGTGTGTGTGTGTGCGTGTGTGAGTGAGTGACAGCTATATTAATGCACGTTGCACATCCGAGCAGAGCCACCCCGTGACTTCTAGTGTCAAAGGTCCTTTCAACAAAATGAGGTTTAACTTCTGTGATTTCTGCTGTAATTTCAGTCTTTTCCTCCCCTTCTGGTGAAAATGATAATAGCCAGTTCGGTCCAGAGGTATTGGGAAAACGTCCAATACTCCTTTCACAATCTACAAGTGTAAGACCTTCCTCCTGACATAACTCTTAATAATAGCTACGTACGTGTGTGTGTGTGTGTGTGTGTGTGTGTGTGTGTGTGTGTGTGTGTGTGTGTGTGTGTGTGTGTGTGTGTGTGTGTGTGTGTGTGGACGGCTGAGTCAAGCTTTCAAACACACCCAGTGACTGAGAATCCGCTCTCGGTATGTACAGGACGTAACGAGGCCCGGAGCAGTGATTGATGTCTCTTTTCCCTAATTATCTTTATCTGCTGTTCAGGATTAGGTGGTGCTGTGTGTCAGGGACAGTGAATCACGTATCCCGGGGGAAGACGCACAGATCTATTACGACTTTAAGGACACGGCCAGGAAGTTCTGAAATGTTTAGGACAAAGAGAGACGGACATCAGCCTGTCAGAGTTACGGAAGAGATCAGTTATGGATGAGAAGGATAGGCCAGTGCGAAATCATTCCAAAAAAGACAAGCTTTGCCTTTCAGATGTGTTCTTGGAGATTTGTAGTGATTTCTTTTCTTAATAACAATTAAAATGTTTGCAGTTACACAATATATTCAAACACTTGTGATTATTTTCTGCATACACTGGAATGTGATGGGTTTTTTTCCACTGTTATTGTATAGTTTACACACATTTCAATACAATAAGGTTATTTCATCCAGTTAACCAGTCAAAAAAAAGAGAAGATTCTATGATTTTTTTTTTTTTTTTTTGTCCATTCATCATCTATCTGAAGCTGAAGATTAGGATGTCAATCCATCACACGGCGAATAAGGAGAGACACACAATCATTCACAGAACCAATCCTGAATGATAAACTCCACTGATGTCAATCTGTAGAAAAACCATTGTCACACATGTTGTATGACAGTGCTAAAATTTATCACACTGAGCAAAGTGTGACCATAGAAATTGATAATTGACAACATAATACAACTTTGGAGTTAACCAGTGTGTTAACCCCGGGCCTGCAGGATGCTGGAGACTGGCTTACACTCTGGAAAGGTCGCCAGTCCATCACATGATGAGTACGGTGTGACAGACACAGTGAAATACACTCACGGTCATGAAAACAGACAGATATACATGCACAGGGAGAACATGCAAAGTCCACCCCGGGACAGGAACGCTAACCACTGTGCCACCAGTGAATCCACACGGTTTCAGTTCTGAAACTGGACAGTTTCACTGCAGTAGGAACACTGAACTGTCTCTAGTTTGAGTCTGTCTAAATGTTTGTAGTTGTTTATCGCTCCTTTGTTTTTGGCCAAAGGCTTATTATTAATGCAACATACCGAGTCCACAAATTACAGATTAGCCTGAAGTTTTGCTTTACCTTTACCTGCAGCATCTTCCCAGACACTTGATTCCAATACAAAAGTAGCGTATAAGTTTTTCTTCTTTTTTTGAATTAGAATATGGGATCCAGGTGATTAGAAATGCAACAACATTCAAGGAAATCTGGCTCTTAAAATCAAAATGATCTGGACTGCTTTGCATCACTGGTTGATCCTCCGCAGTCAGGTTGATTGTGCCATTGAACTGCCATTTTGAACCAGGACAATTCATCTTTTCAGCTTCGTCCACTTCACCCAATGGCTGCGAGTGAATGCACGGAAAATAATACACACAGTCACATCTATGCTCAATTATGGAACAAAACAGGTAGAACACACCGACTAAACACAAAACGGTCCCAAGGCTGGATTCAAACCAGAGACTCCTGCTGTGAGGTGAAAGTCCTACCCACTGCACCGCTAATGTACTCAGGATTAATCATTATATCATTATGTTGTACGTCATCTTGTCAGTGACGATGGCGAGCCGTTTGCAGAATAAAATAACTGCTAATGCGAGCGTGTGTGACTGTAGAGCTTGTGGTGGAGGTCGGAGCAGAGGCGTGTGGTGAGGATGCAGCGTGATGATTGGGGTGGGAGTGGGGGAGGGAGGGGTGGTGTTACAGACACGCTCGTCTTTGATAGCTCAGGTGGTCATCACCTGAGGGGAAAAGAGTGTTAATGGGCATTCTCAGCAGCAGACAAGCACAGGCTAGTGCTCCCTCCTCCCTGGCTGCCATCAGCAGGCAGAAGTATGCATCATTAGATTAAGCTGGGCCTAACTGCCTACCAGTCAGTCCGTACAGTAGCAGAGTGCATGGAAGCGACCTTTGCCCTCCTGAGAAGTGGCTCTACCAACGCAGCAGTGTGAATGGTCAGTTTGAGGAGATATCCTTTATGTCACAGCAGTTGACAACTTTACTGATGCAGGATTAACACCTTTTCTATTCCTGTAAAGTCCTCCAGTTCTCCATCAAGCTCCTGGTGTTAATTTCACCAGATTCTCTGTTGATACCTTCATTAAAGTAACAAAGGAACAATCTCAGCTTTAATGATTTGTAACGGTCCAAAAATCTTCACATTATTCAATTAATGGCAAACAAAACAGTGAGAAGCATCAGACTCGTCTGTCCTACAAAATTTCACATATTGTTAAACATGTAATAACTCAAACTGTAGAACTATATCACAAAAGATGAGAGCTAAAAACAAAGTTTGACTTCCTCACTATCCATTAAAGTCGATATCTTTTTATTAGAAAAACCAAATCATTTTTTATGAATATGGTGCAAAGACGGAGCATGATCTGCTAGCTAGCTGATGAGCAAAGCAGCTCATAATTAATATTTGTACAGGCGCTGGAAATGTCACTTTCAATTTCACAGACATCAATAATGCATTTAAAGATTTTTATGAACAACTCTACTCCAGCTCGTTGTGCGGAAATGAGACAGGAATCAAAACGTTCCTCAATAGATTCGGTAGAGGAATGAGAAAGCCTTCAACCCAGTGCAGTCTGGGAAGTGTCCAAGCCAGATGGCTCTCCAGTGGAGGTTTTGAAGAGCTTCTATGACACTCCTGTCAGAATCACATCACAGTTCATTCAGCATATTAACTCTGCATATGAGGACAGAACTCACAGATCAATAATATCAAGTTCACATCACTGCTAAACAGTTTAAACTACAGTGTTGACGAAGAAATGAGTTATATGGGTGTAGAAATTACAAGATGAAACACCTTCATGAAATTTCATTGGACTCGATTTGCTGTGAATTCCTCTGTGATCACTCTCCTTCAAGGGATTATATCATTAAAGTTACTAATTCTTGATTTAACCTGGGGAACGGACACGATGACAGTAGTCCCCTGTTCAAATGTCGCTCAATGCACAAATTAACTCAATGAAAATTATTTTTTGGTTTACTGAGAGACTAAATAAGCTGGAATCCAACTCTGCAGAGGTCTGATATCAGCCATTCATTAGAAAAACAAGCGCATAAAGAAAGGAAACAATTTAAACCTGCAAAGAAGTGTCATTTGACAAACAGGACTGAGAAGCACTAGTTCAGAAAAATCTCTCTAGATGACTTATTGATTAGGTTTTTTTCCTTTAGCAAACATTAGAAAATGAAAGTTACGAATCTAAGTACTGTTCTATGAATCCCAGTTTACTGCCAGAAGGCGGTGCTGAAAGCACAAAATGTTCCCTTCGTGCATGCACAGTTTGAATATGCATATCAACAATGTCACCTGTGACCCCTGGGCGACCCTGGAAAGGTAATTTCTGGCGTCGCCACAGGTTCGGCCCCAAAAGAATCTTCTACCTTGATGACAAGTGACAGAACGCTCTGACGGTCATCCGAAATTCATTGAACCGTAGGAACATTGATAACTTTTGTTCTATTTCATCCCTACTGACCGCCAGAAGGCTGTGCTGAAAGTGCAGAATGACTACCATAATCCCAGTTTAGTCAGGAATCTCAGAGACCGACCTCACTGAGAAGCCTCTGCAGAGCCAAGGCCCACGCCCAGTGGATGGGGAGAGGCGACCTTCATGCTGTACAACAAAGAAAAAAGTGCCGGACATCATCTAGGAGGCAGCACTGCATATTTCGCCCAGAAGTAGCCCTTTCAGGGTGGCCGAAGATGTGGACACTGCTCTGGTGAAGTGACAGCACAAGCTCGATGGTAGAGGGTGGTTCGCCTCCCGATAAGAATGGCAAATGGTATTTGCGATCCAGTGGGATAAATACTACTTGGAGAGAGCAGGGCCTCCATCAGGTCCTCCATAACAGACAAACAACTGTTTAGATGTCCAAAATGACCATGGTAGTGTCAATACAGCATCGTGGGGCTCTGGCAAAAGAGTTCTGCCCTGTCTCGAACGCTCGCTCAATGGAGGGCCATACCATGTGAGCCTTATAGGCTGAACAGAATGTAAACCGGAGAGCGCCTGTGGGAAAAGGACAATGCTCCATCTTAAAGTGACACCCCTAAAACCTGGATGCCACTTTAGGCATGATGGGCTGATAGACAAAACGTGTACCACCCGAGGTTATCACCGAGGTAATGGCCAGTAAAAATTAAGTCTTTCGTACCTCTCCCTGTAGCTTCCAGGCTTGCAAGGGGGTTAACAGGGAGGCTGACACAAGCCCTCCAGCACTAGGTGTAGGTCCCATGCTGGAGCCCGTGGGGGTCTCAGGGGGGTGAGGCCATTGAGAAAGCCAATACAAGGTCATGACTCCCAACTGTACCATTTGCAACTCGAGCATGCCGGGCTAATATTGCTGCCATATACACTTTCAGGATAGATGGAGGCTGACTTCCATCCAGAGGAGACTGGAAACAGATCGCTCCTGTTCGCTGCGAGGGTATCTGCACAGCACGGGAAACCATGCCCGAGCTGGCCAGAAGGAGGCCACCAGCAACAGCATGTGGCCTTCCTGAAGAGCTCGCTGGAGTGTTGGTCAAATCAGAGAGAAAGATGTAGAGGAGGCCCTCTGGCCAGGGGTGTGCCAGCACATCCTGGCCCACAGTGCTGGTGGTTTCCCTCAGGGAGAACCAGAGTGGACAGTGGGTCGACTCTTCTGAGGCAAACCTCGCCCTGCCGAAAAGACCCCAAAATGTGTGCACCACCCCCAGGTGGAGGCACCACTCTCCTGGTGAAGGAGCGAGATGGGAGAAAGAGTCTGCTAGCGGTTTCAGTCTGTCAGACATGGATCTTGTGCTCTTTTGCTTTGGAATTAACTCATCTTCCTCTACCTTCTGTCTGTTCACACACGCTGCTAGAATTCTGTTGAGCGAGCGTGCATGATGCATCATCAAAAATATTGGACAAATCACCCAGCCCTGATTCATGCTCAAAGGTGTATAGAGGTTTTCAAACAACCTCTGACCCTCTGCAGGTCCCCCTGTGTGTTCTCTGAAGGGTTTTTGGTTGCTGTGTCGCTTCTCACCTGCATGGACGCTCCTTCCACTCATTCCATACATGCAAAGCGTTTGAGCACAGCGACGGTGACAGAAACCGCAACGAATAATCCGCTAAAAAAGGCTTGCAGGGAGCGTCGTCCTGCTGTCGGATCCTGAGTCATTTGAACGCTGGGCGGAAGCAAGAAACAGGGAAGCATCATCATCATCACATCCATGTTGATAAAAAGGAAACTGAACAGCAATCGGACGACTATGTTGTACTAAACGTGACTGAGCTGAGTGGGAAGAGCAGGTGAAGTCAGTTGGAGAGAAATGGATCAATGCCACACAGCGGAGAGAGGAACAGATACGTTGCTCGAATGAAAAACGATGAAATCCACCCCTGAACTGTCTGGAGATCACTGAAGAAGTTTTTAAAAAATGATGGTCCATCAGACGTATCTGAAAACAATACAGCATGACAAGCACAGGTATGAACGATGGTGAACAACCCAGCTGAAAGATTTAAACTCATCCATCACCATCGATCAGGTCAGAGCCAGACTAAACCACAACACCTGGATACATCCACAAATTCACACACAACAAACTGAAAGACATCTCTTATTAGTCTTTGTACATGAACTGGTTATTGATTGCAAGTTGTTCTGATCGAGAAAGACGAACAGAACCTACTTCATTTATCACCAAACAAACTGTTTTCAAACAAATCAGCATTTTCTCATCAAGCAGTCAAGCATTTAAGCATTACAACACAGAGCAGACAATTATCTACATTGTTTCCATGTTTGGAATAAATAATAATGTACAGACTGAAAATCTATGTTTGGAAAATGCTGTTCCAAAAATATCCGGCTGCAGGGCAGGAGAATAGAAAACATCACGAAAAGCTGAGCCAGAGAAAAAGATGCTGTTAAGTTCTAGAAAAATACAATGACTGAAAAGGAGGAAAGTTGTATTTTGTATGTTCCACTCATTAGAACACCATAAAGGGGAACAAAACTCCGGCATCTTGTCAAGTTGTATTGTATTTGGAGGGTAAAACCATGTATCTTCAAAACATCCAGCATGCTGTGTCAGAGCTACATGTGTGATGTTTTTAACAAATCAAATGGGTGGAAAATTCAGTGACTGATTTTACTTAAGGATGAAGGAGAACCTCTGACCGCCATAGACTTACCTGCAGAACAGATTCAAACTCAAACAGTGTCGGATGATTTAATGGGCCACATGTTGAGTCTGAAGCTCTCCTGTTTATTGTGTTTATGGTGTTTAAAGTCAAGATTAATCATAATAAAGGCTACAGTATCATGCAATGTTATTTATGATAGACATAATAATAACAGATATGATATCAGTATAGTAATAATGATGATCATAATCATACAATGAATCATACAAATTCTCTCAATGCAAACCTGAATCAGCCTGAACAGTTTCTCTGTTCCTTTACGACTGTTTTTCCTCCAAGTCTGATGTTTGGAACAGACAAGTCGCTTTAATATATGTAGAAAATTGATCAATTTATGATCACTTTAAACCACGATTTCTGCAGATTGGGTCATGTGTCAACATTTCCATTAGAAGCAATTATGCACAGGGTATAATGATGTGTGTTTTAGGAGACAATAAAAATTCCTACACAGAATACAGTGATGAAGGTTGGTGCGTTGATGCATCATTATTACAGCAGTAAAACTGATCATCGTGTGAGAAAAGCCAAAGAAAAGACATTAAGCTTGTCTTAACACAGTTGGAAAACAACAAAAAAAGACAAGACGAGATGGAAAACACGTCAGGAAAGACAGAGGGAGAGGAATTTGCCTGAGAGGAGAATGGAGGAAAGTATGCGAGGTTAGCTGTCACTCTGAGGCGCCTGGTAGCTCAGCCGAGATGTCATCATATCACGCTTATTGAGATATTGCACCACACACTTAATTTTCAACCCTAGAAAACACAACGGATCTCAACATACATACAGATAGATCTGATCATGAACTAAAAGCCGTCTTTCTTCCTGCACCTTGACCTAACCTGCCTGACTCGACCAGCAGCCATATATCTAGGTCAGTGCATGAGCGATTTAACCCCGGGGGCAGACGCAGAAGTAAGCGAGGCTCAATCCCTGCAGGAGCGAAGCGACCCGAGGGGGAAGCTGCTCTGCGAGGCTCCATGGGTGGGAAGATTTACTGGAGTCTTAATCACAGGTCGACCGCTTCGCCAACAGGTTCTCTGACCAATGAAAGAGGAGCCAGCGATGATGCGCTGCCTTGTTAACTTCCATTCTGACACACAGTCATGCCAGATATGTTTGGCATGTATGACTTTTGACACCGCAAACCGAGTTTTCTACATGTTTTCTTCTCTTGAATACGCTGCGTCGACTCACTAAAAAAATGAAGGTTACACCTGTGGGACTGCATGATGTGAGATATAACGATAAAGAGTCAATTCACATGCCCTGATGTCTTTCACCTGAGTGTGTGATTGTCTTCATCTGGTGTCAGTGGTAAATTTTGGGCTTCTTCTGTGTGTCTGTTTGAGTGATTGATTGATTGAGAGTGACTGATTGATGATATTTTGTGATCATAAGCGTTGCGCTGATGAGTGAGCATGTGTGTTTATCAGCAGGTCATCTGTAATTCAAACCATTTGCAATCATATTCTCCAGTTGTGGTTTCCAAAAAGGGCCTCCCCAATTTAAGTGGTGAAATTTCACAATATTGAGCAAATGAATTTGCAAGATGCAACAGGTACTGTGCTGCTTTCATGGCTGTCTGCATACCAATGTGACCACAGTCTAACTATTACTCTCTTTATCTCTGCCCCTCCGGCACCAGGGGAGAAAAACCTGTGTTCTCTTTCCAGAAAAAACTCTTCTTTAAAACTTCTGTGGGATTTGTACATTTGTTTGTGTTTACCCCTACAGCAATGTAGCCCTTGTTTCAATCAGAGGTTTTTCCTATATAAATAAGGCTAATCGCTTTGAAACAACAACATCGGCTTTTGATTGGATGGTTGTGTATTTATTTTCTGAAACACTCTTTCTTTCTCTTCTCTCACCCACCTACAGAATGTGGAGTGTTTTCTTAGAAAGACTCATGTCTGCGTGTTTATCCGGTGTAAATCCTGTTATACGTGTCAGTGGGAGCAGTTTCATCGTGACTGACAGCTGCTCGATATTCTTATTCCTAAACACAAGCGGCAATCAGCATAAATCATGTCATCTGCACTACTTTATACGCTTGGAGAAATATTTTTTTAACGACAGGTTGATTTGTTGTTATTTCTGTCTAATTGTCTAACTTGTCACTGATGCACACGCTTATGACTCACAAGCAACACGCCCACATAATGGTCCCGCTGCAGTGGGAAATTTCCCTAACTCTTCACGATAAATTGAGGGCGGCCATGAGAACGGTGTGGATACCCGTATACGCTCTCGGGCCGCCGAGATATTTCCAGATCCAGTGTACAAAACAGACGGGGAGCACCAGAGGACAGTGTTTTCATGTTAAAACATTGTCACATGGCAGAGAGGCCTGTGAGGTTTGCTTCCTTTTCACACACGGTAGATTTTAGCTGTGTGTGTGTGCGTGGGTCTGTCTTTGCCGGTTTAAATAGGTCATGCATATTAGCATTATCTAAATTGTTGTTTTGCTTCATTGTATGAGAGTTTAATAACATTTTCTGTCTTTTCATCCAACCATTTATTAGGATACGATAACATAAACTTTATTCATCCCGGAGGAAATTGCTTTGGCAGAGTAACACACAATAAAATAAAAATGAAATAAAGAATATAGAGTACAATAGCAAAGTGTTATGTGTCCCCTCTGCAGAAGGGGGAGGAATTATTATCAATAATAATATTTAATAGATATTTTATTTGTTGGTGTCTTTCAGGATAATCAAGGTAATTAAATTCACTTAATAAAAAATGTTAAAAAAAAACAAGTTAAAAGTAGGGCGACTGAATGCTCTGCTGGTATAGGCTGGATGGAGAGTGAGGCTGAGAGAGTAAAGCAGATCTGAGCGTGAGGCTGGGTGAGTAACCGTGGAAGGAGGTCACCGACGTGAGGAAGGTAATACTTTGTTTCATGGAGTTTATGGAGAACCGGGACACTGTGATGGATGGAAGGCATTCTGGTGATAATCAGGGCGGCATTTGTCTGTCCGTCCATCCATCCATCCATCCATCCATTGATGCAAAATTCTGGTAAAATTCCTTCATGTTTCTCAAAAAGTGTGACAAACCTCACACTTTCTGAAATGTTCCATTTAGGCAAACATGCTCCATGTCGGTCAGTGTTTGCATTCTCTCTCTGATAGTGCCATTTGGCAACAAGCTGTATATTTACTCTTTGGTATGAACTGCAATGCAATAGCTTTTAGAGGAATACCCTTTTGAAATAAAAGTCTGCACATGAAGAAGATAATAATTTATTTTTTTCAGAATAGGGATATTTTTAAACTACTGTTGTATCATAAACAGCACAACTTTTAAAGAACTGTCTGAGCACTCTTTTATAACATCTCTCAGAACACATAACCCAAAACCTCAAGATTGTTTTGGCGTGTCACAGATTGGATTGAGCTTACTTTTTTCAAGAAACTTTATTATTATTAATATTGTTATTAAAACCAAGGAACTGAGCCTCGTCACATAAGATTAAAAAACTGTATTTTAATCCTCTCCTCACATATGAAGCTCATCTACACCCTCACCTTCCTTCACGCTCTCTGCCACAGGTGTGCTTTCTCACGGTTTTGGCAGACCAGCATTCTCTTGACGTATTTCGGCCTTGAACTTGGTTATAAATACCTCCTCTGGAGCATGGGGTGTGCCAGGACACAGATCGACAGCCACCAGAGCACCAGCGAGTCGACGATGGAGACGTCCGCACGTCTGTTACTGATTCTGATGCTTTTCCAACTTTACTCGGCACAAACACTCACTGGAGACAATGACATCCGGCTTCAACTGCCCGATGTTAAGAATGATGAGGGAGGCCAGGACCAGGAGACTCTGAGCTCAGAAATCTGGACTGAACTGAGGGAACTGAGAGACATGGTGGTGGAGCTGAGAGTAGAAGTGAACCAGCTGAAGGAGAGAGCCACCGCTGCCGAGAGCCTCATGGATGCCCTTCAGTATACGAATAATGGTATTCACCAATGAAGAAATCCATGATTATAGGAAACGGTGAGTGTTGCTGACTGTACAAGCGCACTCTCTGTTGCAGCCTTGGAGATCCGGGTAACTGTGGCTGAGCTGCTGGTGGAGGAGCTGCAGATGGAGAATGATGGTAAATACTTAGTCCTGAGCTGATTTTGTGCTCAGGTGTAATTGTAGTCTTTATTTGATGAGTATCTGATTTCCAAAGACATCTAATATTGCTCCACTTTTTTCAGCTCAAGCTACAGAGCTAACAAACACACAGCAGGAGCTCTTCATTTTACGGGAAAGAATGACAGCAGGTGAAAGTCATGCAGAGAAGCTGGAGACACAACAGAAAGGTAAAGGTTAGAAGTTTAGGATGTTTGTAACGATTTAAGTGAATGTGTAGTCAAATAAAGGTGAATCTTTTTATCATAGAGCAGAATGCAGCTTTGCAAGAGCTACAAGATACAAACAGAGGTAAGCTTTAGGAGGTGATGAGTGAGTTGCGTCCTCATCAGATAGAGAAGGAAAAATATGTTACCGTGGTGATTTTTTTTAAACCTTTCAACAGAGAGCAAAGTGGCATTTTCTTCCTCCCTTTTGGCATCTGGTCACGGTAACATTGAAAATGATGTTCCTACCCAACTCATCTTCAGAAATGTCTTCACCAACATCGGAAACCACTACAACCCAAACACAGGTGACAGAATTTGATGTTACTTTTAAAGTATATAGACATATTTCTAACACATTTATCCATGGTTGTGACTGTTGTTTCCTATCTGTGATCCAGGTTACTTCACTGCGCCACTTCGAGGAGTGTATTATTTCAGGTTCACTGTCCATGTTGCGCACTCTGATTTCGGTTTTGGGATGACACTTGTCAAGAATGGAAATGGTGTGGTTTTCATCGGGGACAGGCCCACCTCAGACACAGATGCCGAGGACAGTGCATCCAACGGCGCAGTGCTGCAGTTAGAAGTGGGAGATGTTGTCTCTTTACAAAGTTGGGGACAAGTATGGGATGACGAGTACCACAGAACCACTTTCAGTGGCCTTCTGCTCTTTCCCAACTAATGCCCAAAAAATAACCTCATGTGATTTTGAGTTTTTCTCCAGTTTCATTAATTCAATTTAATTTTATTCATCAAATTGGCCACTTGACATTCAGCAATGTCATTTTCAGGAGTCAAAGTATTAGCAAATTTATGAACGAGTAACTTCTGCTGATGGAAATAACTTAATCTTCACCAGACTTTTACATGGTAAGTTTTAACATTATATCCACCTCAAGTGAAGCACAGACTTTACAGATTTGTACTTCTCTTGTTTGTTCTGGATCCTAGAACTTTTTTTGTCATGCTGTCATTACCTGAACACTGGTCAGATCTGACTACAAACCATTACGGAAATATATGTGGTAAATGATATGACAATGGACCCAATTTGTAGTGGCACACTACACTGAAACACATTTGTTCATAAAATGAAGCCAATCATCAGCTGTAATCCTAAAAGTCATCGAAGAAACATATTACTTATAGTGAGAATTGGCACCATATTAAAGAAGTGAATTTTTTTTCAGGCTGCGTTGTTCAACTGTGAAGCAAACTCATATGGAATTTAAGGTGTAAGACAAGTGTTATTCTCATTTCATAGAAAATGTAATTTTACCTTATGGTAAGTTAAAGAAAAAAATCCATTGGTCTTTGTGCATTAATATTTCACAATCAACACATCTGAGAGTTTTCTTCTAAATGCAAGATGCAGTGTCTCCTAATATCCAGAGATGGGTGACTTGGACTCGAGACTCGGACTCGACTCGGACTCGAGTCACAATTTTATGACTTTTTGATTCGACTTGATGAAATCAAAAAAAGACTTGGACTTGCTTGGACTCTAAGCTCAGCGACTCTAGACTTGGACTTCAATTGAACCCTGACTCGACGAGTCATGTCAAGTCATAATAGTAATTTTTTTTAAAAGTGCAATATATGAATCATTTTTATTTTCTATTGCTTCATTTATGGGATCGCAGTGACGCTGGCTGTCAGTCACAGGGAGGTTTATTGCTGTTACACACACGCGACACACCGTTTACAGTTGGAAGAAGTGGATGTGGCCCCAGCATGAGTCAACTACTAACAGGCTATTTAGTTCCATTTGTACACTCACAGTAAAATTGAATCGTAACACTTGTGAATTTTATCATGTAGTTCGGGTTACCACTGTCAACTTTTTTTTTTTTTTAATTACAGTGAATCATAAAAATAACAGTGTCCACATATCTTTAGAATGCGTAGCACAAAGGAGTTGCTGCTTGCAAAATATATTTCTGTAATATACAGTAATAAACTCAAAGACTGTTTTAGCCAACAGAGAAAGTTGTATGTTGGGCTCTATTTTTGTGCAGTGTTTTGTTAAAATTCAGAGGCACTTTTGAGGGGGAGAAAAACTTCAAAGAAATAAACATTTTGAAACGTTATTCGTATACCATTGTTATTATTTATTAAAGTTCAAGTTAGTGGTTTTCTCTTGCAATGATATAACAGCACAGAAACTTTGGATCCTTAAAATACTAATTTTTCATTTTTTTAAAAAAACTGTAATTCACGATGTGAAAATATCTTCAAAGGTCTGGAATTGTTGGAGTGGGGCATTACATTTGTTTCACTTGGTTGTGTTTGACAGATATGGTGAAAATACCCAATCTACAAGCTCGCATCTCAAAAAGAGTATCGATATCTCAGTCAAAAATTTCCTTATCAGTGCCTCCCCAGTTGTTGTTGTTTTTTTTTTAATTACTTATGTAGGACTCGAGGAAAAAAGTTTAGGACTTGGACTCGACTGTCAGGACTCGACTGTCAGGACTCGGGACTTGAGTGCAAAGACTTAAGACTCGACTTTGACTTGTAAAACAAGAACTTGGGGCCAATCCCAATTCTACCCCTTACCCCTACCCCTATGATATGCGCGTTCACGAGGCTTAAGGGCTATCCCAATTCTCCTTTTTGAATAGGGGTAGGGGTAAGGGGAAGGGCTATTTCACCCCTTTCAGCGAAGTTTGCATCGATGCTCCCTATTCTCTATAGGGGTAGGCGGAGTTTCACATTGGCCAGAAAAAAACAACATGGCGCCCACCACGGAGTCGCACAAATGTAAGATTGCTTTCTGTATACTATTTAAAAAGCTATAAAAAGTGTATTTGCTTCACTGAATTTATAGATAAACTAGCGTGACAGTGTCCCAGTCATGGATTAACGTTTTAGCGCTGCGCAGCACCGTTTCCAATCGTGAATTTGTAACTTATGAAGAGCACTAATCACTGAATTAACGTCATCCTTTATCATGTTTTTAACGTAATATGTTAGACACAGGGACCCCCGATGAAACCCGACTGCTGATTCAGTTTAGAGCCGGGTTCCTCAATTAGCGGACCGCGGTCCACGACCGGACCGCGGCACACCTCGCTGCTGCCCCAGGGCAAATGTATGGAAAAAAAAAAAAAGAAAAAAAATCTTTCTCCATGTTCCGTGTGAGCACCGTTCTGCACCGCGCCGCTCTGCGCGTGTCCAGCGCACTCCGTCGCACCGCACTGCTCGGCAGTCCTCGGTATCGCCCCCCCCCCCTCTCCCACAGGGCGCTGAAGTCCGGACCCATGCTTGTATATAAAAAGCAAATGTGGACCTTCAAGATTTGTATTTCAGGACCCCTGGTTTAGAGGTTAAAAAGGAAGAAAAGTTTTTGAAATCAAAATACAGCGCCAAAACACATTGGGAGTAAATTATATTATTCGTCTAAGCTATAATATGTCAGTAATAAAACGTGTTTATATAAATATATCTGTATTACTTTAGGAAATTCATAAAAGAAAATGGCTTGGAAGGGGAAGTTACAGCCCAGCAAGCTTCAAAAAAGTGGGAGAACCTCAAAAAGAAATATAAGGTAAATAATAATACCATTTTTAAAAAAATAAAAGTAATTTCTAATGTAATTTCTATCATTTCTAATATCCATATTTTTTTGTTGTTATAGGAGTGCGGCGGGGCTTAAAGGGCCAAGGGGTATCCCAATTCATAGTGCTGCAAAGATAGCCCTAGCCCTCAGCCCTATCCTAAAAGGGGTAGGAGAGTGATAGGGGTAGGGCTAAGGGCTAAGGGGTAGGGGTAAGGGGTAGAATTGGGATTGGCCCTTGGTCCCACCTCTGTTAATATCTAATATATCTTATACTTAAAGGCAGGCATGCAGGAGCTACTTAACTTTTAACAGATTAAGGTTGAATAAGCTGTTTAGTTAGGGTCAAATATCCACCTAAGATAACAACTGTCAAAAAGAGAAAGGAGATGAAACTAAAGTTAAAATAAAGCATGATATCAAAAGTTTAAATTCTGCACTTCTCATATTCATGTAGTATCAGTAATAAATGAAATACTGTATCCTGTATGAGTACAGTAGGTGTTTGTGTCTGAGCGTACCTGTGGAGGAAATCCATCCTGTGTTTTATTAGTGAGAATGAGGTCAAGTTTTCCAACAAAACCTCCGAACAAAGACCTACTCTGGATAAGGTGGACACATTACGTTATGAAAAAAGAAGAAGAAGAAGAAGAAAAAAAAAAACCCTCAACAAATTCCTCAGATAAAAGTGGAAGAAAATGACATCTCATGAATGTGATCATTGTTTCCTTTCCTTTGGTGTTTCACATCATAAACCTCCCGGAATGCAGCTGCATCAGCGTTTGAGCTTTGACTAAATCCATTCAGACTCTTTGTTGTGCAGTCATTCAGATCACACAGGCGCACATGCAAATGCACACACACACACACACACACACACACACACACACACACACACACACACACACACACACACACACACACACACACACACACACACACACACACACACACACACACACAGACTCAGACAACAACACACCTCAGTTATCAGTCATCTCGTGTGGGTCTGATAACTATGATCAACACAAAGCCGTGCGAGCTCCTTTCACTGTCAGTGTCTGTGCTGAATTCTTTCTCTCTCGCTCTTTTGCTGCTTTCTACTTTCTCATTTGTTTCCCACAAGGCGAAGAGAAGGCTATCAGTCGCAATCAATCTTCGGGCCATCAGATGCCCTCATGGTGAATATTTCACACCCCTGATGGAAGATATAGTGACACAGAGATACGCTTTTCTTCACGCCGCAGGGAAACATGTTTTCTTGTTGCTGTAATTACGATACTTCTGGCAGTAATGTAAGTAAAACCGACGCTCTAAATAAACTAGCAATGCAGTTAAAGTCACTGAAATTTTAGTCCTATCTGAAAACAGCTGAAGAGCTCCTGTCTGTCTCAGATTTAGAAAAGCTGTTGTTTTTTTTAATTATTTTTTTTAATGGTTGCTATTTCCCTTAACTCCTGCTTACTGGAAGAGGAGTGCCTGACAAATCCTGAACTCAGTCCTCCTGACAGCAACATGAAAGTCTGACTGTAAGTGAGACCATCAGCTACAGAACATCAGCTCTTGATTACAGTTCATTTTAATTACTAGGTCTTCAAAAAGTACAGAGTTACTTGGAAATGTAGCTCACGCGTCTGTTTTAATGCACCGGTTATGAATGTGGGTCAGTTCAACACCTGGATCGAATTTTGAGGTGGTGATGCACGCACACGTTATTTCTGTATGAATTAATCAGTCATTAAAAATGGTCAGGATCGTGAAGTTCGGTATAACACTTTACTTGAAGCACCCGGTATAACACATTATAAGTAGTTACAAACATTCATAAATGATCACAATGCTTTATAACCCACTATACAGCATAGGAGGAGGGTTAGGGTTAGGTCCTGGCATTGTGTTCATTTATGAGTGTTTATAGCTGTACATGCTATAATGGCATTATAATGCTTTATAAATGTACATATGTGTTATACCGGGTGCTTCAAGGAAAGTGTTACCTGAGGTTCTTTTTCTTTGGTAAACAGCAGTTTAGTGAAATGGTGACTTGTACAATGCCTGCATCTGACACAGGGATCAGGACAGAGATACAGCAGCTTCAGTGATCTTTGCATAACTGCATGCATAATTTTATATTAACAGTTAGAGCACGGAGGAGTTACAGAAACAGCCTCTATTGGATGTTACTGTATTTCCTCCAGTCTGTTTCTGTTATTTTAGCAGTTTCCTTACTTAATGGGTTTGTTTCTTTCAAGAACCACCATCTGCCTGACTTTAGAGCATCTTCCCACTAACTGATGCCCCTTCAGTTGAACTTAACAAGTGAATCGATAATTGGATTTGACTCGCAGTGTGCTGACAGTTCAGCAACACTTCGGTAATACAACATCCTAAACGAGGGAGGCGATCAGTGGAAGGTCTTTCTTCAGTTTCAGCCTGATAAAGGGACCAGAATGTAATCAAGCGCTGATGTTCAGGACTGATTACTCCATATCTGCGCCGCTGATGTTTCTTGGTTGTTTGGAGGTCCTCGGCTTTCTGAAAGCGAAACGGAGGCCAGTATCAAGCGAGGGCACTCAAAGGAATAATTGGGCTGTGTTTATGGAAAGAGCCTGGAGTGCACAGGAGACGCGGCGTCTCCTTTGAATCTGATGAGGAGCTGAGATCAGACTTGACGCTGCAGCGCGGCTAAGGAGCGTTGTTACCCTGATCAAACAGCTGCCAATATGAAAAGGACTGCCGTATCCTCTCAGCACCCGGGGCTGTGTGAAATGAACACTGCCTCTCTGGTTTCAATCTCACAGGCACCTCTTGGGTTGGAAACATTTTTTCATAATTGCATTTAATTCTATGTTAGGTGTCCCCATGGTGCCACTATTAAGGTGAAGGCTAAGCCACGAAGCTTTTCAGCCTTTGTCATCGGGGCTTTTGCTCATTTAGAGGCAGCGCCATTGATCCGACCCTAAGAAGACAAGAAAACACTAAGACATTAAGTTGTATCCCTGCTTTTGTCAATATTGGACTAATTCCCACGAGCACAGTGTTTTAATTGATTGTGAGCGTTATATCATGAAATCCTTTTGTTTTGCCATAATTTAGCTGCTGATGAATCAGAGGTTTTAATGAGAGGGACCTTCACTTAGTCAGCGATTCATCAAAAATAACTTTTAAAAAAGTCTTTAATTTGATTTCTTTATGTCTCTGTGGAAAGTTTAAAGTGCGAAGGCTCATTAAAGCCGTGACAGTGCTGGGAAGGTTACATGCCTCTTCTGCCTCACTTACAGCTTCCGCGAAAACATCTATTGAACTGTGAATGTTTTGGTCAGGGCTGATTTCACCAGAAAAGGCTGCGCAAAGTATCTCTGATATCATTTTCAGGGCGCCTCCTTTGCTAGAGTCAGAATTTTCACGGGTTACACATGACCAAGAGCACAGTCGAGAAAAACAGCCGCAGCAGGCAGACACGTCTGAAATATTGGTGAAAGTGTACAGACACACTCATGCCTACACTTGTATGCATGTGTTCACACACACAACAAGGGAATGACAGTGCTTTTTCTGACTTTAAAATTAAAGGACAGATTCATTATGGGCTTATAATGTCAGCACTCGAAGATAAAGAATCAGACATTTGTGAGATTACCGTTAAATCTTCATAAAGAATAACTAATTATGGGGTAATTTATGACTATAACAATATGGCAATTGCAAAGTGAATTAAAATATAAGTGTATCATTCTCATTACGTCATTTACAGATCAGAGAAAATGTAGGGTAAAGGGAAATAGAAGCAATTATATCATATTTGGTTGTCTATTCGGTCTTTACGCATGTGAGACATCACTGGTTATATTTTGCTATTATGTTGTCTGTGATGACATATATGATGATTATAATATGAATTTGTTCCCATAAAAGAAAATAGAGAACTTTAAAAATAGTTTCTGATGCAGTTGCATGCATGCGGGAGCCCTCAGTAGGTGCGATTCGTCTTCCTTCTGCTCTCCAAAAAACATGTTTGGTGCAGGCTGCAGGCCTCAAGGCGAATCGAGAGCAAATATGCATTCCTTTCTGCCTGATTTAAAAGAGAAGTCTCATCTTTTTTATGTACTCAGTTGATCAGAGATGAGCAGGAGGCATTCTTGGATCTAAACCACAACTAAGAAAATGGCAGAAGTTTCCTGTAAATACACCATCAGTGTCGACTTCACAGGATTTCCAGCGTCAATGTGAATATATAAAAGTGCTGAGATAAAAATTGGATGCTGATTTCACAGGTAGTAGAGGACACTGTTGAGTTTAATTCTGCTATTTGTTGTGTAAAGACATTTATTAATGCGGCAGATTGTTCTGCAGAAATTCAAACATGCCTGCACCAAAATCACATATCTCTAGATGTGTGTTCCACTTGTTGTGCACATACACACACACACACACACACACACACACACACACACAAAAGTACACGCATGTATGCATGCACACCTGCAGAGACTCATGCACAAGCGCAGGTCTGCACATGGAGGGAAGCTCTGAGCCAACAATTTATTGAAATGAAGTCCTCCACTGTGACCAGTCTACAGATGCGTATCTGCTCAGAGTGCCGGAAACACCTGATTGCACTCAGATGCAAGTTTTCACGTGACGAACATTGTAGTTGGACAGGCAGCAGATGCACAAGCACAAACACATAGGAGTGTTTAAACCCACTTTAAAGTGTGACGCTTCAGGGCTGCGTTTCTGGACCTGATGTTCTGCTCAGACCTGGATCACCTGAGAGCAGCGGCAGCAGCAGCAGCTGCAGTTCACAGAAGGGCAAAAAGACCAGCTGATCAGAGCCATCTGCAGGTCAGCAGAGTAACTGCCTCAGGAAGCCTGATTACTGCAGCAATGTATTGTATAGGCATGAGTAGGAATTGTTTAGATTTATAGAAATGGTCAGATATGGATCAGGAAGACACACTGATGCGAAATCAGTGCATTTGAAACCATCGTTGTCTAAGGCAGGATTGGTGACTTCTTGCTGATTATCATTGCTTAGCAAGTAATAAACTGCGTCTGTGCTAATGCAAGTTTTTCATGGTGACAGGCAGGCAGTGGGACTTGACCCGTGACCTTACCATCGCAAGCTTGCAACCCCTAATCTCTAGACCACCAGTGCCAACATAAAAAAATACATATTTCAGGACGTATGTAAAATCATTGTTATATTTATATAGTATTACTTTTTCTTTTTGCAATGTTTCGCTTATTTAACCAGGTCAGTCCCGTTTTTATCACCGGCCTTAGTTAGCTATCACTAACTTATCATCCAGAGTCGGGCCGCAGAGAGTCAGATCCCATCACAAACATCTCAGAGTGTGAGACAATGTTCATTCCAGATGGGTCACCAGGCCATTGGGAAAGCTAAAACAAAATACATGATCACAGTCACCCATTTGGATAACTTAGAAGACATTGTAAAGACATCAGTTTGATGAACCCAGAGTGCATGCACAGGAATAACATGCAAACACTCCAGAGAACGCCTCAGTCAGCCAGCAGATTTGAACTAAGTTCTTAAAGCGCTGCAACGTCAATCTTTTCTTTAATTACAGTAATGACTGCTTCTTTGTGTTCGGCTAATGTATAAAATATGACATCTCACACGCACAGGCATCAGGATTCAAGGTATGTATACATATATTTGACATAATCCTATAATATATGTTATTGAATATACTGCTGAAGAGATTACGGTATTTTTTTCAGCGGCTGACATTCGCACTGCCGACCTCTCGATGACGACTGCAGGGACTTGGTGTGAATGAGCGAGTTAAACCCCTTTCCGTGAGACGCGTTCAATATGAAGAAGAAGGAGAAGAAGAAGAACATGAGAAGAAAAACAAGATGACGCTGTGCTGTTTTCTTTGGCGAGGTGCTTATCTGTCTCAATGCCATTTGTTTGGTGGAACACACTTGTGGGTGGCCCCCCCCAAAAAAAAAAAAAAAAAAAAACTTCCTGAGAGTCAAAACCTGAATGTACAACTGTGACAATCAGATGGATGTTAATTTCTGCAGAGCTTTGAAGTTTAAGTGCTGGGTAATATTTTTTCATCACGTTAAGTTCAAGGAGATAAAAGATTGTTGATCACAAAGCGACATTTTTTGGCAATTAAATCGGAAAAATAAGTCTTTATCTGTGGCTTATCTGACAATGCTAAGATCTCCGCTGGTGGATGAATTGTGCATCCAGGTGTGAGAACTTCCCCTCTTCCTCTGGAGACGTTCACCAACGTGGCCTTTTCCCTTTTTGCACGACAGCCTATTCAGCCCATGTGGAGCTTCCTCTTCCCTTGAGTATTTTTACCTGCAGGGCTGCGTTTTCTGTGTTTTTGTTCGACTCTGCCTCATTGACTCTAATATGGGCTTCCTGAATGAGTTATCTTCAGACTTGTTCCCACAGGAGCCGATGACTCAAAATGATTTCAAAGATGCATGATGAGAATTCAGATCTTTGTGGGGTGAAACAACTGGATTTGTTGCACTTCATCGTGCAGACTCTAATCAAAAACTTCAAAGCCGGCAAGATGCAACAAACAGAAAACGGAGGCATATAAAAGATGAGGGCCCCTGCCTTTCTTTCTCACTTTGAGCAGATGGAAGAGCTGCAGGCTTCTGAGGAGAGTGTGTTCCTCAGTCCACACCCAGTCACACAAACAGCACAAAGTCTGAGGAACAGCTCACTCAGTTTGCAAAATTTTGAGGAAAATTTATGGATTTTGGAGCAAATTGATGAAAGACAGAAAAGTGTGTGAATCCTTTCTTAATAATGTAGGATTCTGGTCAATTTGATCCTGCTGTATTCCTTTCTATGTTGAAGTAATTCAAGGTTAAACTGGTAAAGCTTTCCGTCCTATGAACATTCAGCAGCAGGTCAATGACAACGTCAACATACTGACTGCGCAGGCTCTACATGTTTTTCAATAATTTTGTTTGCTTCTGTCTGCATCCAGCTGTCTTATATTAGCACAAGGGTAAGTTCAGTTGTCCATTTGTTTTGATTTCTTGGAGCCCTCACAGTGGTGTTAGCACTCTTACACAAATATAAAAACTAACACTCGGTTTTAAAGATATGGTTTTGTGGTATTTATTACCACAAATCCAACCTGACATTACCTGGTCGTTCGGTACCGCTCTCTCCAGCACGCTCCCGGATTGTCGAGTCTTAATAAACCCAATTAGATAATTATTCTTCGCCCTTGAGCGGCTGCGCTGATAAATCGGCGGTGATCTGTGGTGGTCACAACAAGTATCGGAGGTGTGGCTTCATACCTGAGATCTCTTCAGCTGGTGCAAGGCATTCCTCTCAAACCGCCGGGCTCCCGCAGCCAACCGGCTTCGGTATGCATACTGTCTACTCTAAGTGGATTTGAGCAAGGGTAATAAATTTTCTGAGAGTGAGCAATGGGCAGAGTTGTATAATGATGAAGAGTTGAGGCTTGTCTTGGAAGAAACAATGTCACCCAAGTAATGAGCTGGCTTCAAGTGTTTGTTATTTCAAAAGGCATTTTTCCTCTTCAAGCTGCAATCGTCATCCAGTTGTGGACTGTGCTCTGGCATGTTGTACTCAGAAGAAAACCCAGAGAGGGATTTGTTTTTAATATTCCAGAGAAATGTTGTCAGTCAGTCAAAATGATGGCAATCCGAAAATAGTGTAAGTGGTTAAGATGTTTGGACACGATGCGGTTTAAAAGATTACGTTACCGGTCGTTTTCCTCAAATTGAAGCTCATTTCTGGTTTGAAAATCAGAGGCAGTTTGAAATTAAGATGTTCCACGCACACAAGAACAGGCAGGATTCGGTTAACATGGAGGTGCAGTTATGACATGCACACGAGGTGAAGGTATGCCTTTGAAAAAAAAAAAAAAGAAGGGGGGAAAAACTTGCTAACTCTGCTTTTTCCATGAGTAAGAACGAGATCAACACTGAAAACTAAATAAAGAGTGTTTACCACATCTCAAATAATGAAACGCAGGCTGTCACAGTGTGAAGGGGTGATCAATCTTTCTATAAAACCTGCAACATGTGACCTAAAGCCCTGGGGCTATTTAAAAGCGTCTTGGTGTGTTCTGGCATATTTGCCTGTTGGCTGTTGCCACCTGATTGAGATGATCCTGACAATCTGCAAAACCAGACAAGTGTAAAACAACTCAGGTTGCTCTTACCAGAAGACGCTCTGTTTACCTCAGCCAGAAATCACCGGGCAGCGCGCTGACTGGGGCGTTTTTTTCCTTCTCCCAGTAGCAAGCGTCTGCTCTCCTCCAGGTTAAATCATCGCGCTCTGGGGTGTTAATGTAGGAGGATTAGCCTGACATCATGGCAGCCCGTTGAATGCCGCTCTCCTACTCGCAAAAAAAAAAAAAAAAAAAAAAACGCGGCCCTGGTGTGCAAATACAGTTATGCAGGTTGGCACAGAACTCTGACGGAATGTGCTGCTCGTCTTTTTATTGAATGCATAAATTCAGGAAGTCCAAACACTGGCCGACAAGCGCCCGCTAACCGGCTGGCTTCTCAGAAAGCGTTGAGTTCAAATGCAAATGTGCGAGTCTCAGTCGATGCCGCTCATCCATGCCGGGATGATACTTCTGTCAG
Organism: Salarias fasciatus; assembly: GCF_902148845.1. Taxonomy (NCBI): domain Eukaryota; kingdom Metazoa; phylum Chordata; class Actinopteri; order Blenniiformes; family Blenniidae; genus Salarias; species Salarias fasciatus. The sequence continues at coordinate 18,989,122 of NC_043764.1, read as the reverse complement.
TGTGGCCCTCTCAGGTGGAATTACTGTCATAGTTGGCAGGATGGCTCTCTTCAGGTGATAAAAGAGGTGTTGATACAGAAGCATCTGGCAGCCCGGGGAGCTCCAGACAGATTCTGCTCTCACCCAAATCTATCAAACCACAGACAACATCTGTTTGGGCCTCAGATTAGCCTAGTTAGCTGATATTGTGAATTTCAAAGCTTGTTTCTTGCACCAAGCAAAAATATTGATTTAGTCGCTGCAACTGAGAGTGACTGTAAATTGGCCCAGGAGGAGGGGGTTCACACTCGCCCCAGCCACTTCCATCTTCTCCTCCACAGCTCTCGCATAGCAGGGTTTTTCCTGAATATGTTGCCCAAGGCTTGTTTTGGAAAGGTTTTGATTGATCACCTGGATTTAGGGAGGAATCTCACACAATTTAACACAAATCATGAAAGACTTCAGGAATAAACCACAAGGATGCTCGATGCCAGTGGCGTTTAGAGGTTTTTACACCGTCTGAAGCAACAGTTGTAACGGTGCAACCGCTCATGTCCGCGTTGTTGACAGATCCGGTAATTTGGATGTGATTGATGTGGGTTTCTGAACTTGACTGACTGTCGTCTAGTTTATATCAAAGATGTGCTGAAGGCCACTTTGACGTCTGTGTCAGGCTCGAGCCCGCGGGGAACTTTCTGGCACTGAGAAAACAAAAGGAGGGACGGCCATTCATTTAGACGCACATACATATTGCTTGTTTAAATTTTTTTTTTTATGAAACACACGCTCGCACACACACACAAACTTGCAAAGACATTTCTTCTGTCTCTCAAATGTGGCCAAAACCCCGGAGGGACCAAAGCCATTTTTCATGTAATTACAGAAACCTGCCTGACTGGCTTTGAGGCAGCCTACAAAGGAGGGACAGAGTCTTCTCTGCAGTGTACTGTACATCCAACCAGGTACTCTCAGCACAAGGTAACTTCTGTTGTTTCACTTTCTGTCATTGGTTCAGCCTGGAAGGGCTCTGGAGTTTGTCCAGGTGTGGAACAGCGTAGGTTTCTTGTGAACACAAGAGATAAAATGAGACATGTCCAACTCCCAGCACCTTCCAATGTACATCATTTTAGAGAAAATATAATCTGAATAATCCAAAAAAACTTATCTAACACACCTTGTCTGTTCCCCGGTCTAAACCTTGCACATGTTTTCAAACTCTCAGCCCTGCTGTTCATGCATGTGCTCACAATAGCAGAATTTTTTCCATCACTGAGACACACAAATATATCATCATATGACCCAACACTGACAACTACAGTCTGCTGCAGAGAGGGACAGTAGTAGAAAGGAATTTCCCCGAGGACAGATCAGCGTAGACTCGGTGAACTGACGCCGTCTTTGGGGTGTACGGCAAGTCTGCAGCGGCTGGAGAGGAGGCAGCTCTGAGGTAATGTTTGTCTCTGTCTCTCTTCAAGATAAACCTGTCATTAACGCACTGACATACCTGTCACATTCTGACTCTTTTTCCCTTTATATTTGCTTTAAGAGAGAAACTGCTTGACTTGATGAGGACAGAGGAACAGGATGAAGCAGCGACAACAGGAGGGACGCTTTGATGTCTTTCCCACCTATAGACCTTAAAATAAAGATCTGTTCTCCTTTCACAAAATCAGAGGAGTGAATTTTGTACTGCGGTCTTTTTATTTGCCCAAACTCCAAAAGTTACTATTTCCTGCGCATTAGCCAAAGATTTATATCTGAGAATCATTAACCAACACTTTGAATGAAGTAGCTGTGAATCATAGAAACAGAATGTCAATGGTTCAATTTCCTTTCTGCTCGGTCAGTTTATCAAGGTCTCTCTGGGAAAGATCCAAGTTCACAAGTTCATCCTGATGGTGTGATTGTGTGTGTGAATGAGTGGATACGGCTGATCGTGTGCAAATAACTTTACCTAAAGGTAAAATGATCAATGTAAGGAAAGTCATTTTCATTTTCCCATGAACATCACTTCAACTTTGATACATTCAGGGGAATCCCAACAAGAGTGTTAGCTATAGTTCAAAGTTGGTGCAAAACACCCCGACTGTGCCAAACATGATACAAAATGCTGAAAACAAAGTGTCAAAGCCAAACATGTTTGAACAATTATAGCTTTAAAATTCTCTAAATTAAACAAACTTCCTACTCTGATTTCTGTATAAGATTGACCACATGCTATATATATATATAAAAAAAGCTCTATATAGAATGCATTCTTTGCAAAAAAAAAAAAAAAATTTCCCTGGAAGGAAAAAATGTTTGATCGTATCTCAGTTGACTCATATAAATGTGATATTCACCAATACTAGAGTGAAAAACAGGAAAACATGCCAAATTAATCCTCCTGAAATCATAAGTTCACGTTATAACATGTTTGTTCCCTCAGGCTGTCTGCACAACCGGGATGACTGTTAGTTTGAGAGAAAGGGAAGCCCAGTTGTTTCACTTTTCATCTGTCTTGTCCTCGCCAGCCCAGTGGAAGGCAGCTCATGGCTTCTCTATATACTGCTTACTATTGGTTTATATATAGTATAATGCCTCCCACTGCTGCCTTTGTGCCACTCTGCTCTGGTTTAGACTTTGCGTCCAGGATTTGTTATTAGTGTCATTAACTGCATCATTAGTCTCCTTTAGAGTAGCTGCATTGGATAATATGTGTCATGAAGGCTGTTTAGAGTGAATTAAATTCACTTGCCGGTTTTTTAAGGAGCTTCTCCACACCTTCCCCTGATTGTGTTTGTTTTAAAGCCTTTAACTAAACTGCTCTCATGGTATCATTTTATATCACCCTCATGATTCAGCTATTCCGCAAAAATGCTGCAAGAAAAATGGATGCAATTATTATATGGCTCCTACCAATATTTTTCTAATCCAGGAAGAAGGATTTGATCCAGTTTTCAAACAAAACTCTTTTCTGAGAGCATCTTCCTGTCTCAGTCACCTGGTGTCTCTTAAACAGAAACCGGCGGCTCAGACTGCGAGCTGAGGATCCGCCTCCAGTGTGAGTTTCCGCCACTGCAGACAGCGCTTTGTTCCTCCTACCTGCCCTGTCACCAGACACCTCTCCTTTTGAAGAGCAGTGATTTATGATGGAAATGATCGCTGCGCTCTCTGTGCCAGCTGACAATGCTCCAACTGCTTTTGTTTCCCCATCAAGAGTCACAAATGACATTAGATCGCCGTCCGGATCATATTTTCACTCTGGTGGCGACTGTCGGCGATACATGCACTCAGAGGTTCCCACAGCGCAGTTTTCTGTCTGTGTTTCACCGCCGGTGAGCGACGGGGGTCGTTTCTAACCTTCAAAAAGAGCGACAGACCTAAAGTTCCTGCCAGAGAATCTTTAGAGTATTTGCCATTGTCTGGCACAGTATCAGCGCTCGCAGTCCATCGGGCTTTCATTCCGGATGTAACTAGGTCAGGAGGAGACTCTCGCCAACGGATGGCCGCCCAGAAACACGCCACTTGTTTTTCCCAAGACAACGGCGGCAATATAACATTACAATAACCATAAATCAGCATACTGTAGGCATAAAGCCTCTTTAAAATCAATAAAGGCCGGTGAAAGTGAGCTCCCCTTCATCGCCCTCTTCATCCCTCCTCCCCTTTTGTCCTATTCTTTATCTCATTACCATCACTGAGGCTGACCTCCGAGCGGGAGCATCCAGCTGTGTCCCCCTGGCCGACAGACAAACCTCTGACCCCGGCCTGAACCGTCGGATCATCTAGCACTGTCACAGCCTCATCTAGCACTGTCACCCGGTGACCTCCACGACTCAGAGGTCATTCGGTCCAGCGCAGTACCGACTTGTCTCGATTTTGGGTTTTTCAAAGTTGATTTTTTTAAATCAATGGGGATTTAGGTTCTGCTGTAGTGGGGAAAAGGTGACAAGTGGAAAAAAAAAGAAATATGTTAAGAGGAATGAGCAGAATGACCTGAGATACCACCTGTCAGACAGCAGAGGCCTTTACCTTGTTTACAGCCAACACCGGCTATTATTTACAGGGAGCCACAGACATAAAACTCCCATACAAGTGGTTATTACAGTTCATGACATCAGTGTCACAAACTGTGAACGCGATTAACCCCTTGCTCGGAATATTCTGTGTCCTATACACACAGGTTTTCTGTTGTAGGACAACACTGTTTCCTTCTTTCAACATCTTCTCTGGATTACATGTTTCAATCCAGCCGCGAGAATAAAACAAAGATATGATTGAAAACGGTCCGCGGCACTGACTTCAAAACACTTTTTTTTTTTTTTTTTTTGTCACCAGCATTGTGGGATCCATATCAAAAGAAGTACTTTCAGGTATCTCTTTACCTCCTTTGGGTTGGAGGTGAGGGTGTTTCCATATCTTGGCAAAGCATGAGTGGAGAGAGAGGGGGAAGATTAATGATATAATAGCTCTGACCACACGGTTTAGTTATTTAAACTGGCAGCATCAGCTCAAATTGTTTCATGGCTTTCTGCAGTGATACATTTAGGAACGTGTCTGGACAGGTTGCAAGATGCTAGAGGAGAGAATTCATCGCAACTCCCTCTGAACTCTGCCAACAGACAGCAGCTTGGAAGCTATGACACCATCAGTAAAGTACACACAGAATGTTTACTTCTCAGAAAGCTTGTTTGTGTGGCTTTCCAATGATGGTAGAAATTAAAAATCAAGCTGCCATCAATAGTGGCCGAACAGCTGATTTGCTAATGTATGAATGGAAAGTACCAATTTTGGTTCTTTTTTTTTAACATATCTTGGGTGTGACTTTTTTGTAGTGTGCTGCTTTCATTTTCAAACCTCAGTAAAAAGCGTCTGACCTGGAAGGACACTGAGAGGCTGCCAGAGCTGACCGTCACGATGCCGGACGGTCTATCTGCGATGTTTCCTAAGCGTCTCGGGGTCTTACGGGGTTGTAGTGAGTTTGGTGTTTTGGTTCAAAACATCCCGTGTCAGGATGCCCGAGACAGATTACTGTAAGCTCAGCTCAGGTGACATCTTCAGTGAGTGTGCGGAGAAGGACCAAGAACGAGGCTCCTCCATGTCCCTGCTCCAAAATCAAGGAAAAGTATCATATGTGGGGGGGAGCTCAGATTATTTGATAAATACACAATAGACACCATTAAAGGTAACTTTTAACACGCTCACTCAAAGTTCTTCTTGCTCGGGGATATTATCGTTGCTTGATAGACTATTTCACCCCCTGTCAAAGGCATGTTAAGCGGGCTGGTATGTTGATTCGAGTGGCTCCCTCAAAATCCCCCTAAGAAGAGACCTTATCCAGCCCGTGTCCTAACCTTAATGCTTCTAACAATACCCCGGAGCTATTTGACCACTATGTTTACCTGTAAAATCAGATAGACCATGGGAAGTAAGATAGACCCTGTGAGGGCCAAACAGTTGAGGATCTCTCTTGTGGGGAGTGGATATTGTCGGTTATCTGGAGCTGCCATCGCAGAGCCTTCAAACAGCACGCGGTTAAGAGAGTGCCTGAATGAGCTCTGCACCCATACAGTATCTCTGGAATCACATAAAGACAACCTTGTGCTCTGCAATTTACTGTGCGGGGCTCAGGTGCTTGTGCATGTCTCAACCAGAGCAAAAAAACAAAAGTATGACTGACATAATCATGTGTCAGAAGATTTATGGTCAGAGAGAGCAAAGGGGAGAGAAAAAGCTGAGGAGCGCGTCGCCTGGCTCCTCCCCCCCTCCCTCAAATTATTGTCTTTAGCGCTGTCCACTCGTTTGAGTGAAATGTTGGAAACTGTTGAAACAGAATAGTTCACACACACTTAGTGTGTGTGTTAATGAAAGACTGGCGAGATGTATGATTTAACAGCTCTTTTACTGTGAAATTATGAGTCATTTCCTCATGCACTGGTGGTATATACTCAGGAGACACGGATTTTCTTTGGAAATGCAACTGCAAGATGCTATTGGTGTTTAATCTGTAGATTAAAATCTGAATTATCCTTTTACTGTTTCTCTTAGACAGAAATCAGCATCTTCACCTCCGCTTTCAGTGTCCGCTCAGTCACAGCTGCAGTCGAGTTCCGTCTAATGATAAAACACAGAGCAGGACGGGTCTTGTTTAAATATGTTTTAAAGACTCATTGTTGACGGTGACACTAATTGCTGGCTGGAGCGGGCTGCCGGGCTGCCCCGGTGCGGCGGGTCATGGGAGCAGATCGGGAAGCTGCGGCAGACCTCCAGCAATAACAAAGGGAGCGAGCCAGACTGCTAACCATAAATCTGCCGCTACCAACCAATTTCCAACTGTACCGCAGGTGATGGGCGAGCTCGTGTGTTTGTGTGTCTGCGTGTGCGTGTTTTTTTATAAACAAAACTCCAAAGGGGAACGCAACCCCACTTTAGAGCAACATGGATATTACACCCCTGAACATCTTGGCATGGGCCCGGTCCTGTTTATGGAGAAACACGGCTAAGAGTATAATTAGCATTTCAGTGATCCTGCAGGGTGTCTGACTTAGACTGAAATATCAAAGAAGGTAGTACTTTGTGCTTGTGACTCAACGGGAATGAAGCGACGGTGGCCTCCGTGCGCTGTGTGTTTTGCACCTGACTGGAAGACACTGCAGGTGGATTATCTGGAGCGGTCGCTAAACTGCACTGTTTTTCTTTTCTTTACGAAAAGGATTGCGAGTCGCGTCGCCAGAGGTTTAATCGCGCACATCTTCCCGTTTTAGCAGGAGGTAAAAGTCGGCTTGTGATTTCCGAGCAGCGCATTCAGGGAATTCACTCAAAGCCGGGACTGAAAACGTTAGATCACTGTGAGTAAATAGATGACACACAGAAAGGACTCTCAGATGCAAGTGTTTTCTTCATGAGATAATGCTCTGTGCATCTGACACACAAAACCCTAGTTTAGCTTTAACTAGACCTTTTTGTACAGCAGTCTTTTCTTGTGCGTGGGTCTATTGTCGTCTCTTGGACGAGAAGCCAGCCTGTGATTATCCATTCATTGCCCTTTTTTCCTCATTATTCTCGGAAGTTCATTGCGGTAAGTGACACAAGACTTGGACAACTTTGAGTTCCGTGCGTCTCAACTTTTTTCAGCAAGCAAGTAATAAAAAGGTGGAGTTTTTTTTTTGTTTTGTTTTTCGAGAAAAGCGTCCGTGTCGAAATCCTCCGAAACACAGCACAGGTGAAAACTTTACAAGCTCCATTTGTCAGTCATAGGAGATTATTGGGAGCAGGTTTTCCGTCAACACCTTCGGGCCCGTCGCCTCACTCCACTTCCAGGCCGATGAGAGTGGAATCTGTAACGACTGTGGGCTTTCGCGTCGTTAACATTTCCCTGACACGTCGACTGGCCTCTCTTTGGAGACTGCCCTGCATTTTCTCCGCCGCGCTGGAGTTGTTGTAGCAACTAGTGGCCCAGGAGTGAATGAAGCAGATGTGCGAGTCATCTATCACCTGACAGCTCCCACTCCCCCGACTGAGCAAGTCATCACTGTGACAGTCAGCCCGACCGGCCTCATCAATTACTCCAGTACCCTACCATTAGAGCACAAACACTTTTCTCCTCGGACACATTCAACTGCTTCCCAGTCTGCAAGATGGGCCCTCAATTAAGCCTGAATAACTTTCCCCCCTCTCAAAGAGCATCTCTCTTTATGCACCGTAATGCACACATTGTAGGTGTCCCTTTGAGAAGCTGATTTATTCCCATAGTGACCGCGTGATATTTCAGACCGTTTATCTGTATTTTATGATGCCTCGAACTGCCCGAAGATGAAGCCAACCGCAACACGGCCATTTATAACCAGGATTTACTTCGAAGTTTGTTCAAAACCTAACTTATTCCCATTCAATGGGCAATTAAGCCATTAAAAGTCCAACGGCTGAAATGAAATTCTAATTTAATGCAAGAAAATGATGAAACATGTGTTCTCGGTCTTTGATTTACAATCACTCCTCAGCTCCATTAAATCGAATTGACTGGAAAATTACAACTGAGCAGGCCTGTTTAATTCTAAATCTGAACAGTCTCCGTCGTTAATTCCTTTAAGGACATAATCCCGGTGTGATTCTGTCATGCACAAAAGGCGGTGTGTTTTCGGAGGCAAAATAATGGAAGTCATGTCTTGTTAGTGTTATTCTGTTCCTGTATTCCATCAGTAGTAGTCATGAAATGCAGTAAACACAGTCGTTTGAACACAAATAAACAGGCTCTATGACGTACAGTATACGGCTATGGCAGTGACAGCTCGGGCCAACGTACAGGCGTATCCGCTTCTTTTTCACCGGGGTTCAGAAAAACAGGCGTCCCGGTCAGAACATGACACTGAATATGCAAAAAAGATATAAATAAGACATTCATATAAAAATAAGTTTTTACAAAATAAACTCTATTAACCGATATTTACCAAAACGTGGAAAAATGTGCCTGTGTTTTTGATCGCTGAATAATTGGAGTTGGAGATAAAAAAAATCAGCTTTGAAGTGAGCCATGCAGTTGAAGACAGTCAGTCCAGCATACAGCCTTCTACCTCCACAAGTAGGGTTTTTTTTTTTTTTTCTAGACTAGCAGCATAGAGAGGGAAGACAAACTCATGAGAAGGTCAGAAGGTCAGATTGAGTAGCCTACAGCAGTTTATCCTGGAACAAAAAAAAATATTCTACAAACACATGGTCCCAGGCAGATTCATAGCCAGTGTTTTTACCCAGGACACATCTTGATTGCTTTAATAAACTACAACCTCATGACATTTAGTTATTTCTGATCCATAACGGATAAAATCAGTAGCTCTTTATAGAATAAATTAATATTAATTATTTCCATTCTCTAAGTACAGCGTGTTAAATATTCCAGATGGCTGTCATGTCGTCTGTGCACAGAGGGTGAGAGCTCCAGCGGCGCGTCCCGCCCATCACATCTGCCACAGCCCGTGTGCATTCGCAAAGTCCAAACAAGTCCAAATGTCAGTACGTGTCCATTTAGCTTAAAGTCTTGACATTTTCTTCCAGGGAGGAGGGGGGGTGGGGGGGGGGTGGGGGGGGCTTGAAGAGGGGTGAAGAGCTTTGTGTGCAAAAGAATCATGACGCCCTTTCTTCAGCTTACTGCATGCACAGTACAGTAGTTCCTCATTATGTACGAAGAGACTGAAGCAACAGCCTTCTTGTAAAGTCCGTCCATGAAAACACAAAACATGAACACACACACACACTCAGACACACACACACATACACACACACACGCAACAAACGCACCATCCAATAAATATTCTCATTTGCATGTGTAGACCTCTGTCCTCTCGCTGCAGGTGTTGCATCGGACGTAGCAGCACCACAGGAACTTGCAGTTGCATTGCCAGACGCGGGAGTACTGGTGTGTGTTGTATCCCCGGCCGCAGCACATCAAGTCACAGCCGCTGATGTGCTGCATCATAGTCTTGTTGCACACCCGTCCCTGTGTCCCCAAGCTCCCCGTCACGGGGTCCGCCTCGCAGTAGTTTGGCGACTTATCTATGTACACCAGGTCCGTATCCATGGGCTTCCGGTAAGAGTAAGGCTTCTTGATCTTGAGGAATTTAGGGCGCTTGTTGCGGCTGGCTTTGACTGGCTCCACGTGTACCGCACGGGCATATTTCTCCTTGAGAATGTAGCCGAGCTCGCGGAACTTGGGAAGTGTAGTCCAGCAGGTTTTGGTGGTGCAGGAGCCCGAGACGCCATGACACTTGCATTCCAGCCGCATGTTCTTCTCCAGGACCTAGACACACAAAAAAACAACTTAGCAGCGCAGTAACAACTGGTAATAACGCCGCCGATGAGTGACTGTTACTGTCTCGTGATGGGTTGGGAGCGTTCACAATTTAATGGTTTTAAACCAACTGCTGTTACAATTCATCTTGATGTTTCACCATTTTGAAAAGACTGCACGTGCAAAGCTGTCTCTCTCCAGAGCATGTGACAAACGTGCAATTTAATAAACAATGCGGCTGACAAATAGACTGCGGGGATTAAATTCAGCCCCACCACATAGCAGTGTGATACCATATACACAGAAGCCAAAATAATGTATCAGATTTCAGGCTCTGTGTGTGTAGTTACCACACACAACACACAAATGTCAAGAGTGACTGTACAAGGCGCCGAGTGACTAGGATTACTGCTAAAGCCGGAGCCGATGACAATGAGAAGTGCCACTGACTCAAATGGGAGTTTTTCTTTGGCAACAAGGTCAATTACAATTTCCTTTTTTTCCTGAATCGCTAGGTGTTTGGTATGCAATATCGTCCCTGGGAGCCATTCAGGACAAATTTATGTCTCCGTGTTCTTGGCAAGTGAACTGTAACAGTAAAACCCTAATACAAACGTGTGAACAAGAACCAAAAAAAAAAAAGGGGAAAAAAAAGAAAAAAGCAGCTCTTCCCTGAGCAAACCACTTCATGAAAACCTTGGCTTCAACTCCCTAATCCATCAGTTGTTCTGTGACCAACACTTGTGACAGCCATTGTCTGTCTGTCTTCCACCGAGGAGCTGTGAACGGCGCTCCTGCTCAGTGTCACTGCTTTTGATTAGCATAAATAAAGGAGGGGGGGGCTATCAAAACAGAGGGTCTATTTATTAGCCCAAAGAATGGGAAATAAGTGCAACTGCTCAAAGTTCACATCCAGGAGTCCGATCTTTTCCCTGGGAGGCAATTTAGCTGTCCAGATAAGGCGGCTTGAATCAATGGTCCTGAAACGCATGTAGAAAACGATCTGCTCGGTGCAATTGTGTCCGAGGAGGCTTTTCAGCCGCAGCGTTGGACGTGTTGGTCGTGTGAATCAGGGCATCTTGGCAGAGTCAGGCAGGGAGAGAGAGGATATGGGTTAATTTGGGAAAAAAAAAAAAAGAAAAAAAAAACTGCTTCTTTATTCTTCACCAATCCCAACCTTGATTTAACTGTTGGACAGAGTTTCTAACTTCTAGACCTCCCAGAGTCTCTTTGGCCCTCTGAAATCTTTTGCTGCCACACAGATTTTCCTTCTTTCTTTCTTTGATATTAGATCACCTGTAACTGTACTTTACAATTTAACTACACTGTAATTGTAGATATCTTATTTTTTACAATGCAATGGTTTACAAAGCCACAAAACAGTGTAACTGGCTGCTGTAGTTCAGAGCACAGCCAGCAATAAGACAACATAAAGAGAGATGTAGAGAGAGATAAAAGATATGATTTCAGCCGTAGAAACCAGTCGGATAATACCGAGGAACCCCGGAGTCAAACCGGCCCTCACCGTGTGCTTTCTAAATGATTTGTAGCCTAAAGGGGAAGGTAAAGTCTGCACGATCTGAAGCAAGAAATGAGTGTAAAATTGCTTTTGTGTGAAACAGCCTGGCGGTTGTATATTCTGACTCCACACACCTGAAATCTTTAGAGAAGATTATTTTCCACACAAAGCATGGAGTGCGTTCCATTTCTGAACAGCATCATACATTTGAAAACAAATCTATATAACTATATACTGAGGACCACTTGACTCAGTTCGGAGCAGGTTCTGGTCTGCACTGATTCTTGACTACTCTCTGCACTCTCTCCCATGACTGCAGACAAGCCACTGCACAGAGCACAAGCCTTTTCTGCTCCTGATATCTGTGAAACAGCTGTGATTTGAATAGCCTACATTGTTTCTTCTTGGCAGTGTGACATTTATCAGTTAGTCAGAAAGAAACAGTAACCAGTAACCTTTTCCAAGGAAGTTAACCAGGTTAGTAATCAACACCAGCGTACAGCATTTACAAAAAGATGAAAATGTTAAACATGTTTTGTATGCAACAAAGTAAACTGACGTTAATATTTCATGACTGTCTAGTCAGGTCACAGTGTCTTGAACTGAAAGTGGGTTAGTTTTCCATCATAATCAAACCGACCAAGCAATAAACACCCACATTGCACTTGATGTGGGTTTGAGCTATTGGAGAAAATCTGGGTGTGGATTGTCATAAAGGTAACAGTATACTGTCCCAGCGGTGCAAAACATGAGGGGGACAGGGCGAATGCCTTTTTGTACAGTGTCAATCTGTTTTCAGTGCTGAGATCAGGGCTGTAATCAAACCCTGCCACTTAGAAAGCTCTTCCCCTAAAAGCAGCCTTGTACTCCACTTCTTGTTCGAGCTTGGCCTCACTGCCCAAACATTCTGGCAAGCTTCACCCGAACCAGAGCATGGCAAAGACTATCAAAGCCACTGACGACCAAGCCAAAGTGTGAGGGAACCTTTGAAGTCTCTGCGACTAAATGTGTTGTTTTGCCTCGCTTCTCGCTTACCTTGCGTCCCACCTCATTATTATGGAGGTTCATGAGAGTCCTTGCGTTTTGCTTGACCTCCCGAGCGTCAATAAATACTTTGGAGAAGTCGAGGCCGTAGCGGATGTCTGCCGAGCAGCCTCCCCACTTCCAGCCCTGGTCCCTGCTGTAGAAACCCTGCTTCTCCTTGTCGCAGCTACAGTCACTCAGGTTGCCCTGCGTACAGGCGGCGGTGATGGCGTGAGCCACGCCGGCTGCGATGATGGCGTAGGTGAACGCAGCCTCTTTGCTTCCTGGAGGAGAAGAGAAAAAAGATGATAAATAAAGTGCTGCAGGTGGGTGCAGAAGAAACCCAGTGTGCCTCTGCCTTGAGTTCAAAGGAAATACAATAAGTGAGTTAGAGGATTTTTAAATAAGCAAAAGAGATCAATTATTAACAGTGTGTGTGCTTACATCAGAGTCTTAGTGACAGATCACTCAAGGGCTGCAGTGTTTTGAAACCTGACCTGGAAACTGTCCTGCCCATGAACCAAAATGTCTGCTGGCAGTATAGTCAACAGAGTTGTATGAATAAGAGGGCTGTCGGCAAGGAAGGGCTATTGATCCGCTCAGAAACTGTGACATTCTGTGCAAACTCATAAGGTAAAGACATCAGAATCTTCTTTCTGCTGTTATCTCCACCAAAGTCCGGCTAACAAATCATTTACGCACACGGAAATATCGACAATTAACTAAAGGTTAATCTGAGAGGATTCAGACACAGAGACTGATGCTGAAGCAAAGTTCTGCAGCCAAATGGTAAAACAAGAGAAATACGTGCAACTTTGCAGAATGTGTGTGCATTTTTTTAAGAAGAGGAGCAAGTGGGGAACTTAATTTTTCTGACCTATCGTTCGTTATCATGCAAACAGGAAATTGCGGAGTGGAACATCCATCATATCGCTCTGTAAATAAACTCCTCTAGTCACTGTTTGTTCAAAACAAACATCATACCTCCTTTGTGCTTCCTCCTGCCACCCGCTCCACTATGTAAAAGCTGCCATGTTTTTGATAAACATCTTGGATGTGTGCCCTTGCCATTGAAAAAAAAAAAAAACAACTCATATTGAGGCATCAATTATGTGGACGTTTTTATAGACTCGATGGGCTCACGGCCAAAAAAGAAGGTGTGTCAGAGCAGTCAGTCAGTTCTGACTGCACCGTTGTTAATTTTTCCCCTACAGTTCTGAGTGCATGGGTTCACCACAGGAGGTGGTATGAATTCTTCATAACCTTGTAATGAGAGATGGAAGATATTTAAAAGAGATTAGGCAAAAAAAAAAAAAATTCAAAAGCCTGTATTAAGTTGAACAAGGAGTGCCAGTTTACCATCAATCACGAAGCTCTCAATAAACCCTATAAAGCCTGCGTATTAACCTCATCTCAAACAGCTCAGCGCAACAACAAAGTTCAAGCACAAACATAGCTGAGGCCCAAAAGGCCTCCGGATCTGGTGCACCTTGCGTTCTCCATTCACATTATGTCAGCTCCCCGGCCATTCTTCCTTTACTTCAAGAGCAAACTGCAAGTTACCCAGCTCCACTCGGCCTGGGCATCAACAATGGTATTCATTTACCATCCTTCGCCTTCTACGCTAATCTGACCAGTGAAACCAATCTATTTGGTATGGCTGTCCACGCCATAGACTCAAAGTCCTCCCTTTGAAACACAGAGCAAAACTCTCGATTGGCTAAAACCACTCATTCATAAAGGAGCAGATTGTCGAACCCCTGTTTTCAGTTTCAGCAGCATGAAGAGATAATCCTTTCTCTCCAACAGCAGCGGGCTGGACGGCCTCAAACAGCTGGTCCAAGGGACTGACCATTGTGCAAAAAAGATATTTGTGTTTTCTCAGTGTGTCCAGTTCGAGACGGCACAAAAATGACGCAAAATTATTTATACATGTCAAACTAGTTTGGCAAAATGTACTTTGTTGGTGCCAAACCACTTTCTTTTTTTGGTGAATCGAAAGACAACATTACATAAAAGGTTCAGATTGCCATGGTTAAGAGTTAAGCTTTTCCAACACATTCAGTGTCAGACAATAATCCATCATTGTATCATTGTGTCCCACAAAGAAACCACAAGGCTGCAACCATAATTTCAGCATCACCTGGAGTTCATCCCTTTTCAGAGGAAACATTTTCTCAGCAGTAGAAATGCTGATTTGAACCAAATCATTTCTCTGATTTTGAACTTTCAAGTCCTGCCTCCCTCTTGGCTATTCCTCACTGTAACTTATACCCGTGGTAAGATCTACGTCCTTACAGTGAGAGCCACAGCACCCATCGCTAGACAGGATAAAGACCAGTGAAAATGTGTCTCTTGAGACTCTGCCGGGCTGAAAAGAAAGGCTGCCAACATTCACAAGAGCTCTGTTACAATGCTGGCTTCAGATACCTTTTATACATGCTCAGAAAGCCCTGCTCAATGAAAAGTCTGGAGCAAAACTAGGCCTGATGTAAACGACACTGGCTCCTTAAGGCATGTTTCATCGGCAGTGGATGTAATAATGCAGGGCAACATGATGATTTGTGTTATTTGTGTGTGTGTGTGTGGGGAACTTTGTCTGGAGGTTTGATGTGTAGTACAAGCACCAGTTACCACATTATTCTAAGATAAATTAGGCAACTTTGCAACTTAAAAACTTTTTTTTTTTAACATTATTCGAGTCACTTATGTCTAAAAATGTCTATTTTTATTCACTTAAGCTCAGTGTTCGAGAGGGTTCCACATTTTTTGGGGGTAAGTCTCAAGAGAGCCTATGATGGAAAGCTGTGCGCATTTTACGCACAGCCTGCACACATCTGTGCCAGCGCGTCGTGGGCGCAACGAAACCGAGATACTGTGTTCAAAACGTTCAAATAATAAACAAACGTCAACAGACAGCAACATACCCACTTTCAACTCTTTTCCGAAGACGGTCCTCTCTCCAAGCGCAGAGCAGTTCCAGCGCCCGTTTTTGAACTGAAACTGACACTCGTTGATGCCCATTTGGGCTCCCTCTCCGATGACGATAATGGCATCGGGGCGACTCTGGCAGATAATCCGTTGTCTGGGGGCCAAACCGGGGATCTTGTTACAGATTATGCTCGCACCTAGGGCCACCACCGACGAGAAGCCACTGTGAAAGGAAGATGTAAATACTGAGACAACGAAGTCACCGAGATTTTATCCATGATTAATGATGATTTGGTTTTGATTTAACCCTAAATAGTAATGGCATATATAGATATTAGAAAAAAATAAATAAAAGGTATGATGAAAGTTTATTTAATAATTAGAGGTTAGTGGTAAGAAACGTTTTAACGTCCTTGAGGTAGAATAATAGTCAGCAGAGGCAATGATTTAATTTAAAATTAGATTTTAAGATTTATTATATGAAGTAAACGTTATAAACACTCAGCCACTATGAATGTGATGAGTTTACATTATCTTTTAAATTTCATTTTATTTTTAAAATTATTATTCATTATAGATCCAATCCAATCCTTATTGTTTCCAAGTTTTTAAATCTATTATCCGTTGAGTTTCAAAAGTCTTCAGTGTTTGGGAGCAACCTGCGAACAAAAAGTACTGAGGAGGCAAATGAACGCAGCTCACCCAATTTTCAAATAAACAATCCCTAAACAAAGTAAAACTCTTAAAATCCAGCGTCGTGTTCTCCGACTCATTGCGGCCCAGCTCTCAGGTTCATGCACCGACTTGTGGGGCTGATTAATAACTCTGAACAACCCGCGTCGCTTCTCCTCCGTCCGATCAGCAGCCAGGTAACTCCAGAGCAAGTCCAAAATGACGAAAAGCATACAAAATACTTTCACGCTGGGGATTTTTTTTTTTTCTTTTTCTTCTTTACAAACCGACTGAGGTATGATCCGGACTGGCTGTGCGCGCCCCCCGCTCGCCGGGCCCTCTTGTCATTGCGCTGGTGTCACAGGTAAGTAACCCTTGGGGTGAGCAAGTGCGATTATCTCAGTGTCTCAGTTCCTCTGCTACCCGCAGGTCCTGGCTATATATCTGCCTCATCTATCTGGGGCGTGTTCACAGGAGAGACATGGGGCCCTGCTGAAGAATCCCGCCAGGGCTGAATCTCAACACACACACACACACACACACACACACACACACACACACACACACACACACACACACACACACACACACACTCATACACACAAAGGTCTACACACTCCTCCGCTATGGATTCACCTTGACTGATAGGGACTATTTATTTAGTTATTATTCCCGGAAGATCGGACTTATCCTATTAAGGTGACACACAGTTATTATAATTTAACGGATTATTGTCAGGCTTGCATCCTATAATCAACATCTTGTTGACAAACTTTTGCAAATAATATATACACGTCAAAGGAAATCATATTATTAAACCTTTTGAACCCTTTCTTTCCTCAGAGAAATTAAACAAATCATTTCGCATTGCATTATTTATGTTTTTAGATATGTGAAAGTGCAAAACGTACATTTGTGTTTGTATATTTATGAATTTAGTGCGTTTTGGCCACAGTGCGCCTCCCGACCAGACGCGACTCCAGACCACCAACCTTTTACAATGGCGACACCTAGTGGCGACATGTACACATCGCAGGTTATTGCAGCGCCAGCCGGATTGTCCCTGCGAACTTCCCGTAGTTTAACCACAGGCTGCATTTCGATGTCGCTTTAATTTCCTAGAGAAGTGACAGTTGAAACCTTTTACACTTGTCGAAGGCGCCATGGCTGCTTCTCAGCCGTATTTGATCGGTGACTGTCTCATTCAGATTTTCACATTTCTTTCTGAGGAGGACTTAATCAGTGCGTCAAGTGTGTGTAAGGTAAGCAGTGCGGAAGTAAAGTCAGTTTCAGGAAAAGGTGTCACAGCTATGCCGATTTCTCAATTATTATGGGTTTTTTTTCCTCCTAGGATTGGCATGAAGCTGCGGATACCCAGTGGCTGTGGAGGTTTGTTGTCTTTCAAAACGTGAGTGATGGAGCAGGAGTTTGGTGAGCCTGAATGTAGTGAAGATCCATCCATCTCTCCACAGGAGGCTGTGTCTGCAGAGGTGGAGCTTCTGTAACCTGGCCGTGCTGGGCAGTGGACAGGAGGATGTCTCGTGGAAGAGGTACTACCTGCGGAGATCCCACCTGGAGATGAAAATGACTAAAGGTTCAACTGGAGGGTACACCTGCAAAAGCATCAGGGGGCACACTGGTAAGATCTCTCTCTCTCTCTCTCTCTCTCTCTCTCTCTCTCTCTCTCTCTCTCTCTCTCTCTCTGCTGGTTCTATTTTTTTATCTTTACAGTTTATGAACAGTTGTTGAAAGATCTTATTTCTCTGTGTTTGATACCTTCATTAATTAATCTGGGCTTCTTTAAATTGTTCAGAAAGCTGGTGATTCAGTAGTGAAAAATAATATACAACAAAATATACTGAAGCGTGTTTCTGTGTGGGCATGCATTTCTTTTTCTCTTATCACATTTTAATTATTCAGGAGTGGTCAAACTACTCAGGTCTTTGTATTTAGGGTAGTGGTCAGCACTCTTCCCTCACAGTGAAATGATCCCGTTCCAGTTCTGGCTTGGCTACTATTTGGAGTTTGCATGTTCTCTCTGCATACAAGGATTTTATACAAGTACTCCAGTTTCATCCCACATTGTTCGATATATTTGTTTTTTGCAGTTCACAGCTATAACTTTGGAAAATGTGATCCAACCATTTCAGTTTTATGTTGTGCAGGACAATTAATGATTCTGGACCCCTTTAAAATTTTACATAGGCTATATATGAAACAAACATTTTTGCACACTAGGTTTTGACAGCATTAAAGTATAAAGCAAATCGAAGACGGCCAGATCGAAGGCCTCTGCAGAGCATGTATTTTACCCTTTACTGGACTGTCTCCTCTCCACAATGTGACAATGCCTGTCTTCTGATTGTGGGGTCATCCTGTCCATCAGGGAAGGTGGTTGGCTTCGTGTACCTGCAGGGGAATTTGAGCCAGAATCCGGACCTCTGGAGCAGCAGTGCCACAGTCTGCAGTGCTTCAACAGATGGGACAGTTCGAGCATGGAATATCCAAAATGTAAAACAGTAACTCGGTTTAGTTATGTCTAGTATTTATGTGTCAATATACAGAGAGTGTATTTATGGATTTTGATTTAAGTATTAGTTTTTTAACTTATAGTTATTGATCTTTACAGATAAAGCAAATGCAAACATCAGTAGTTAATTCAGGAAATGTGTCAAACAAAAACCTCGAGGGTTAGTACTAGCAGATCATGTTGGAAAGCCTCGATAATCTACCATAAGTATGTTTTTCATATAGATGGGATGTGTCATTCAAGTGTTTAAATTTGGTTGTCATGCTACTCCCATAATCCAGATTAAACCAAACAGCCGTGTGTGTGTTCTATTTGCTATACAATTGGACTTGTCATGATGCTGCACTTTTCTTCCTCAGGGTAAGTGCTTGTGGTCCAGTCCGGTGCAGAGCCCTTTGGCGGGGATTATCTGCGACGAGCAGCGTGAAGTTGTGATCACAGCGGACTCTACCGGCCTCATTAAGACTTGGCAGGGCCAGACCGGTCAGGAGGTGGCCTCCTTTCCCACTGCTTCTCCACACTGCATGTTATTGCAGTACAATATAAACAACGACTGGTTTCTAACTGTAAGTAGCTTTAAAAAAAATAACAATAGCATATGGGTGTATCTCTGTTAAGCAATAATTTATTGAGATATTTTTCAGGTTGGAACCAACATGGGGTCAGTGTGCACACTAGCTGATTCTAGTTTGAGCAAAAAATCGAGCGTCGTGGTGTGCGACTCCTTCGGAGTCAACATCCTCCTGGTTTCTCCTGACAAGAAGTGGATTGTTGCTGGAACCAAGGACAGCAGGGATTTAAGTCCAAAGGTATTTCATGTTGTCTTTGCCAGCATGACTGCATGTGTGTGTTTCCTGCTTCTTTGTGTTCCATGTTATTCTTCACAGAGTGAAGAAAACAATGTGTGCGTGCATCAAAGCAGGAGAAGCATTTGTACATGTGGATTTTTTTTTTTCTGTTTGCTTTGTTTCAAGGTGATTTACACCGAGAGCCTGACCTCTCCGTCCGAGGACGAAGACCCTCTGTGCCAGTCTCTGCCGGTCAGTGGGGGCCAGGCTGCTGTCTTCATACCCAGCCAGGCTGCCAGGCTGGCCATCGTCCACCACAGCCAGCCACGAGGAAACAATGCCCTCACTGTCTTTGATGTCAGCATTAAAAAGACAAAGTACAAGTCGGAGATCCAGGGTGAGGACTGAGATATGTGCGTAATCACCTGTAATTTGCTCCTGATCCTGTAATCAGTCATGAGAAACGAGCAGTCAGCTGGTGAGTCATCGAGGAAAACCTGCTCTAACTTCAAACCTTCACTGCTGCTGGACACTGTGGATTTAACCTGTTTATCATGTAGTTTTAGAGATTTGTAATAGATTTACAATGGATTTTAGAAATGAAAATGTTCAATAACGCATAATAAATGCATAACGTGTATGATGGTGTGCTTCTATTATGTGCTTTGCTGCTCTGTTTTAGTCCAGCAGGTGGAGTCCTTCCCTGTGAGTCTGAACATGAGGCACACACAGATCCTCCTCGAGGCCAGAGACAGCAACTGCATCATGTTGGCAGCAGGTCATCAGCTGTGTGTCTACTCTCTGAAAGGAGCCCTGCTTGCAAGTTTTACCGACCACGACTTGCCCATCACTTCCATATGTGTGGTGTGTGTTTTCATTCAAACATGTCTCCACGTGTCTCCGTTTTTCCATGCACTATCTTTGTGACGACAAGCTGTGTTGTCTTCACTTCTGCAGGACAGTTTCCGTGCTGTAACAGCCTCTCAGGACCTCTCTTTACGAGTGTTGACGTGGAGACGTGCCGCTGATGGAGGGTTGAAGCTGGAGAGCCAATACCACCTGCTGGGAGGCTCTCACACCATGTCCAGGTACCGTATGCTCTGACATCTTCAGGTTTTTTTTTTCTTTTTAGTTTCTATTACTGATTGATTGACCACATGTATTTTTTTTGTCTTTTATCAATTATATATCTCACCATCTGACTTTTCTGTTCTAGAGGGTTCACTCGCGTTGCCTGTGACTACTCCAGCATCGTGGCTTCAGCGGAGGGATTAGATGGTAAAGATGTCTTAAAGGCCTATTCTTTCACCTGCTGAGCATCGCAGCCCCAGTCAAGAACTGACTTTACCATACCCGGTAGATTCATTCTAGGTGTTCCGTGGGGAGGACTATATTCACAATAAAGGGAACGGTACAGAAATTGTAGGAAAGGCTTTGAGTGATCAACACACAAAGTCTGTGAGCGTAGCTACAATTTTGGAGTGTATTTATGCAAGTAATGGGTATGGCGTGGCTTAAGGCGTCATGAAATGCAGACATTATTTCTCTGTTCTTCACTGCTTTACATATGTTGTAATTTTCCAATAAACTATGAATGAATAAATAAACACTGAAAAAGCTTTTTCTTCCACATTATTATTTTTCTTTTGAAAACTTGGCACAATCATGTCCATTCCTCTTTTAGACAGGCAGTCCTTCACATCCATGTAAGCGCAGGTACTCATGTCAGAGGGAGGGCACTTGTAGCTGCCTCTTCTGTTTCGAGGAGCCTGCATTTCTCGTCCTCGAGGACACTTTTCAAGACGGTGTACATGGATGTGTACACCTTCCCCTCATCCTCTGAAGCAACATCCATCTGTCAAAAGACAAAGAATATTCAATTAGTCTTAGAACAAAAGACAACTTCAGATTAAATAAAATAGATTATTGAAGCTAAATCTGAAATACTTTGGTGTTTATCTTTACTTACCCAGGTGAAAGCCTTGATTGTGCGATTCAGAAACGCTTTTTCAACTTCTTCTGGTATTGCCTGCAGATGGGCCATGCAGTCCAGGATGCAGGTTAAAGTCTCTTTGGGAGCCTGAAGGGACAAAGATTTGAATTTGTTAAAACTGAAGAATCTGTAGAGTTCATGCCACATTCCTGGTTTCCATCCCACAAATACTACACACTCTATTTCCCCGAGTGTTGCTGATGGAGCCTATAACAGCTAATGAGGGAATAACAGTGGCGTGAAAGACAACACCGCTGTGCAGGCTCCTTTTGCTGTTCTGGTAAATATGAATGACTCTGACCTTGTCCAGTGTGTTGAGGATATTTCCAGCGTCACCGTTGTCCGGGTCCAGGGCTTTGGCTTCTTGGATGGATATGACCGGCTCTTTCAGCTGCTCCAGCCAGGCCCACATGAGTCCGGTGAGGATGAATGGATCCCTCTCCATGCAGAGCCGCTCCCATGCCCCGCCCTGGTTCAGCTCTGCCTGCACACATTTTGACAGCATGTCAGACATTTGCAAACATAAACGGAATCTAACCAACTTAATACATTCCAGCTTGTGTTTTTTTTACTGTTAATGATTAGTTACCTGCCAGGCGAACACTTTGCTCTTGTGCTCCTCCTCCCCGTCAAGGAACAGGTCCACCGCCAGAGCCTGCGCTGCCAGCAGGTGCCTTGCTTCCAAGGACAACTCCGACTGCAGAGTGATGAAGGGAACCTCTGATTTCTCTGATTGGTCGTCTTCCTTTATTTTGGTTTTGCTCCCGTTCATCACCAGTTCTTCCCTTTGCTCTGCCTTCCATCTGGACAACATGCTCCCCTTCTTGCTGATGTCGTTATTTCCCATCGACTCACTTCGCTTGATGACTTTCCTCTTCATTTTCTTCAGCAGGATGGCCACGTCGTTCTGTTTCTCCACGTTCTTCACCTGCCAGAGCGAGCCGGCGGAGCTCTGGGAGACGTCGGACATGTTGCTGTTCCAGCGCTGACACTGAGAGGCGGTGGGAGAAATGGTCATTTCCACGTTACTCTGTGACAGGGGGGCCAGCGACTGCGTGAGGAGGTTCAGCTCCGATCCCAGCCGCCGCAAGTCGGACTCGCTGTAGCTCAGACTTTTGCGGTGGTAGAAGATGGGCGGCTCGTTGTAGTGCCTGGGTAAGGTGGGCGTGCCCGGCAGGCGAGGCTCTTTCGCAAACACCTCGGGGCCCATTTTCTCAATGATGCTGAGAGTCATTTCTAGATCTTGGATATCAGGAGCCTCCAAGATGTCCTCCTCAATCACCTGTCGGTTCTCCGCGATGTCCAGCAGCAGCCGGCACACCAGCTGGATGATCTTCGGGAGATGCTTGAGCTCCTTCCTCTCGCAGCCGTGCAGGATGTGTCTCTGCCGATTCAGGTACTGAGACAGAGTCACCGGGCTGGATCGAGGCTCGGCGCAGGAAAACACACTCCTCAGAGGGATGAGGAACTGGACGAACTGTCTGACACAACGCAGCTGAGCTCGGGTCTGGATGGAGTTGGGACGTTTGGCACGGACATATAAAATAGCCTGATTAGCAGTCATTCTGGTAGCGAATGCCAAGAAGCAAGCCAGCAGCACACCTGGGGTACAAAGAGCGAGGAATTCATATTTCTGTGTGATATAGTGAAATACTTAACAATCCTGATAGCATAAATAGTAGTTGAAATCAGTTTTTGTGTAATTATTTACAAATGTACCTGTTCTGCCGAGACCAGCGTGACAGTGGACCGCTATCTTTCCCTCCTGGAGGGCAAAGGCCATGACCTTCACCATGTCCAGCATTGCGGTCAGGTTGGCCACTCCGTAGTCATCCCAGCCAAAGTTGTAGAAATAAACTGAAATTTTAACAAGTTCTTGGTTACAACTGTGAAAAAATTCATGTTTCCTGAATGATTACACAAAGCACTTACTGTTGTTCTCCATGAAGACCTCCGGGCGGTAGGAGAAGCCGCTCTCGGGCTCCAGAGGATTCCCACAGCTGGCATGTTCACCACTTATCTGCAGATTGATCACTGTTTTGATGCCATTTCTTTACAAAAAAAAAAGAAAAGAAAAGAAATAATTGCCAGTCAATTGACAGTCTTTTTTTAAACTTGTTTTGAATCAATGAGAATGTGTATTTTATACCTTTTGAATTGATCAATAATGTTATACTTCTCAATAATTTCAGTCGAGGGTCTGGATGTTGCAAGAAGATTATCAGTTACCCTAAAACAAAAATGAAGTAAAGAAACCTGACATTTTTTCCAATTCACCAACATCATTCATGAGAAAATAAAGCACTTTAAATTAGATGACATTTTATTGAAAAGTGACAGTTTGGGACCGAGAAGCACACGTACCAGGATGAGTAGAGGCCTTTAATGGCCTGCTGGTCCTCACTCCAGTAACTGGGGTTGTCATACTTGCAGGCTGGGCCTCCGCACCCAATGGAGCACTGCATGTGTCCTGGGATGACGTAGCGAATAGCTTCTCCAACTATTGTGTACTTTGCTCTCGGGGCACTGACTGTAGATCGAGAGAGACAGCCTTCAGGTCATTACATATTAAAGCTGGAGATTCTACATTCTGGGGTTCTTAGCAGAATAATATATGCAAAATGCAGTGAAGAGCGAAGACCTTAAATGTAGGTTACACTGTGACACCTGAATAGTCAAGATCCTGATGCTCAAGCGCTCACTCAGAAGTGTCTAATCCTTGTCTGGCATTACAAGTCTGTCATCTGGACGTCCAGTAAAAATAGCTACACTTCGGCCATATTTGAAATACTTTTACAGCACAGCATCAAGTAAAAACACATCAGATAATTCATTTGAATTTAAATTAAATACAAACTTACTGAATTCCATCAGAGAGCTGCCTGTTGTCTTCACAGGGAGTGCCATATGGACAGTCCTTCAGGCTGATGGTCATAGCAAGGCCTGGATGCACATATCCACCTTGAATGTGATATTACATTGCACATTTTATAATCATGCCTCTTTGAGGACACCCAAAGTCACTGTACAATGAACAAAATACAGTCAGACAAGTAAAAAAATAAGTAGAAAAATAATAATCAAAAAGAAACGTTAAGGCATCTGTGGCAGACCGATGTAGTTTTGAGTAAATATGCCTGTTTAAAGAGATAAGCTTTAAGATGAGACTTAAAAGTTTCCCGATATTGACTGTTTCTGATATTGAATAGAAGTGACAGCAATACAAAGAATAAACTCACTATCTTGAACTGTTAATTCTAACTTCAGCACAGATGTTAATCAATGTGTTCTCAGAGGTTAAAATACTGAGTAATGATTCAAATATGCTTTTATAGACATGCTGATTG
Source organism: Salarias fasciatus (assembly GCF_902148845.1). Classification (NCBI taxonomy): domain Eukaryota; kingdom Metazoa; phylum Chordata; class Actinopteri; order Blenniiformes; family Blenniidae; genus Salarias; species Salarias fasciatus. The sequence continues at coordinate 18,964,577 of NC_043764.1, read as the reverse complement.
AGAAACATTTTTAGCAAGTAACTATCAAAAAACAGATCAGCATCACAAATACAGATAAGACAATTCATTTGAAAGGTTTGTCACTGTTATACTTCAACAAATACAAAACTATAAATACAAAACAATTTTTAAAATACACCAATTTACCTTTTGTAGGTGGGTTGAGATGCCAGCAGCAGCAGTTTCCGAGCACATCTGAATCACGGCTTGCTATGCCAACTTTTGTGAAGCTCCGCAGCTCTGACGTTGTTCCCTGTCCAGCTCTGTGAGAAGTCAATCCTGTTGCTTTGCTTGATGTGATTATCCCTGTGTGGAGAAGAGGGGCAGCAGGGCAGTCCGCCGGACCCCGTGAGCGCCCTTGTCAGAGGCTTTCTCTACTAATTAGATGGCAGATCATGTGAGCAAATTAAATCTGTGAAAAAGTAACAAAGACTGCGTCCTCCCGCTCAGGTTCTGACTCTCTGGCTATGGAGGGGTGACCATGAGGCTATTTCTGACTCCCCAGATTACACTCCTAATCCTATTTACTCACAGGTAAAAAAGCAAAGCACCCACCCCTCAACAAAACTCATTTTATAAGGTTACATGAGCATGTCCTCAGCTGCCTGTTGCATACTGTGGTTCTCAATACCCCTTTAATCATTTTTTACCCTTTGACCTGATCAGCTGGCCCCAGAACCACAGCCTCATGATGAGGACCACACCTTTGATCAGAGATTGATGAGATTATCTGAATGGGCTTCAAACTGATAGATATTTCCCTTAGAAATGTTTGGAAGATTTTTTTTTTTTTAATTTGAACTGTGAAGCTTTACTACCCTGCCCTGGCAGGACCTTAGTGACATGGCAAGTAGATAAAATCTTATTGGCTTACCTTGTACCTTGCTAAAGCTGCTCAGATTTGGGTTAGCAAGAAGAGAGGACATCATCTAAAGCATGGAACAAACATCACCGCCATAATCTCAATGTAAAGATAAAACGCTGCTCTGTGTGAGAGGATTATAGTCTTATAAATCATGGTCTTTTTCAAAATTTGCAACATGAACTAACTCCAATTAATAACGTGTTGATGAAAGGTTTATTGATATTTTTGGTGATGGGAAGGCTCTCTTCTCCAAAATTCTGTTTATGCCCCACCTTGTAACACAGTCTGAGGCTGACTTACTTCTATGAATGGAAATTGAGTGAAAATTATCAGCAAATTTGACAGAGTAGTTCACTGTAACTGCATACTTTTGCCTGTATTCATATTTGACAGATTTCTATTGTTTACTCGGGAAATAATTGCATAAAATATCAACTATCATGGTGAATATATTTTGAGACAACATTTACTTAAAAACAAAAAACAACAACAACAACAAAAAAAAAAACCTGAAGCCAGGAGATTATGTTTCATTTTGAGAGCTTGTTTCCTTTGGAGAAGTCTGTAATCTAAAGCTTCATTGGGATTTCCTGAGAGCAAGATGACAAATTAAGTCATTGTTAATGGTTCCCTGTGGCCTTTCCTGTTTTTTTTTTTTTAAGTATGATTCAAAACATGCGTTGTGTGCAGATCATGTATGTAGGCTTGATAACTTTGCAAGTTGATTTTGCAACCAAAATTAAAGGTTTTCAGTCCAAATCTTGCACTGAAATGAAATGACTTCATTGATAAATGTGAGTTCTCTCAGCCTCTTGCCAGCACTTTGAGCAGGACAAACAAAAGAAAACATGTTGAACATGTTGAAAATATTTAGAATTTTAGTACAAAATGGAAAATTTTCAGAAATTTGCTGGTTTGACCTGACATAATCCCACTGGCATCCAAGTATTGAGTGAAACTCAGGCATATGGGAAGCTCGCCAAGAGAGTCTGGCTGCAGATGGTCTGCAGCTGGACCCTCCTCCCATTTTTACAGCATGTCTCTGAGGTGAGCTGTAGACCCACTTTGAAAATCCCTAAAAGTTTCTTAAGGGTAACATGAAAAAATTATCAGTCATGAAGACCAAAGCTTAAGCTAACTTAAGTTTTTCTCACCTAGAATTATATCTTGATTAAAAAGAGGTTTTAAAGAAACTAAATTTTTCTGTTGCTCCCCCCCCCAAAAAAAAAAAAAATTAAAAATTAAAAAATTAAAAAAATTTGCGAACTCATGATTACATTATTTCTAAATATTTCTAAATTCAGGACATGAATTTACACAAACTTATGCAAAAAAGATTTTTCAATAAGTCCTTTTATGCCACTGAGAAGCACAAAAGCCAAAAATGTAATAATGGCCAATAATGTGAAAGATATGACCATTTCACATGGGACAAATCCATTAATAACTTGCCTTTATTGCATGGATCATATACAGCAATTTTCATATTACTCAGGATTTCACACTGGCAGCCTGAGCGCCAGTCCGGATCTGCCCTAAAAGCTAAAAATCTGAAAAATGTTTCCAGTCGATTACTTCAAAGAGTAATGGAGTGGAGAATTTTAATTGAATGAATTATTACTTCAAATTTGATGTTAAATAAGCTGTTACAGGTTTTAAGTATACTAGAAAATGCATTATTTGGTCAAAATCAAGCTAAATTATGTAGATGATCAAAAAGAAAATAAATATCCATGTCTTGGAAAGTCAATATAGATCCTACAGATTCATGTGCTACAGTTCATTGGTTAGTGGAAATATGGTTTGAAAAGCATGGCAGAATTATACTTTTTGTATTAGGTTGGGAAACAGTGACAATCATAATAAATTAAAGAAGCTATCAGTGCGCTTCCAGCAGGCGGCAGCAGATCTGCGTTTAGCAAACCAACTGTCAGTCCGTCTGTCAGTCTCGTTTCCATGACAACGAGCGTTACCGAGAATGATTTCCGCGCTCCACATAAGCAAACGAATGGCCTTATGGGAAATGGGTTCCTATCGTCGTTCAGGCACTGTGAACTGCGATTGGCTCAGAAACTACAAATACTTCATTTCCCGAAATGCACTGCGAGTCGACCGGCACGCCACCAGCTGATTGCGTAGGCGTAAAACCCGCGGTTCAGCTGTCAAAAACAAGTTTGCTACACTACCGGAAACTAAACAATTTAGTTGTCAAAATAAAACACGTATGTAATAATAATGTACGACGCCGACAACAGTTTGCTCAACATTTATGATGTGTATTTTTTTTGTCATGAAAATATAAACGAGGTCATGCAAACATACCTTTGAGCATGATTTAAACATTTTTTGTGTAAGTTACGCTCTTTTATTTTGGAGTTTTAAGCGGAACTGGTGCATGATCACCCCGCTCTTGTCAGGTGGTCCTCCCGCCCGGCGCTATCACTCCAACAAGCCGGCGGAGAGGAGAGGAATCCGCAGGAGCGCAGCGATGGAGCAATTCTAGGGGATAGCGGCGGATTCCGCTGACCAAGACCAACGGACAGAGTCATCTACATGACCAAAGAAGCTACAGCGGCAACAAGAAACGCAACAATAACAATCATGCAATTTAAATACAGACGAATTTGAGGGCACCGCTTCTTCTTCAAGGTTACACCGCTTGAAGACGCCCCGCAACATCCTCCTGTCGCAGATCAGCCAGCGATCCGTCACCGGTGACGACCATGTCAGTGGAAGAGCAGGGCTATCCCGACGCTATGATGCTGCTGGAGGCCGCGCCGGAGTGGCTGCGGGCCGAGATCGAGCGTCTCTCCCGGGAGCTGAGTGAGACCACGAACGAGAAGATCCAGGCGGCGGAGTACGGGCTGGCGGTGCTGGAGGAGAAGCAGCAGCTCAAGCAGCAGTACGACGACCTGGAGATCGAGTATGAGGCCGTCCGACAGGAGCTTGACCAGCTGAAAGAGGTTGGATGTATTTTATATTCATCATTAAAATATAATTTTAAAATGAAAAATCACAATCTGGGATTTCCAGGCCCTTTGTGTCAACCCTAAAGCATGCAGTGCGTTTTATTTTAGGGCGTACCCTAGTCTTGGTTGTAATAGCGTGCGTTACATTTGTATTAATTATATGCCATTAGTGCAAAATTATGGAGAGTAGCTTCTATATGACGTTTGGGGAGCATCTGCCTACAAACCGACAAGGTCAAAACTGCCATCAGAGGAAGGGATGCTTCATCTGTACCCCACCCCCTCCTTATTCCAGTGGGCATCCCCCCCCCTTGCACTGCCACCTTTATTTATTTATGCGGCTCTTAAGGCTCCTTCCTCTTTCTTCCTGTCTGGCTTACAGCAAACCTAAGCTTGGTGTGTCTCCTGCAATTTTTAATCATGAGCAGATTTGACATCTTCAAAGATATAATCCCTCAAGCTGTGATGGGTGGAAAAAAAAATCATTTGTATTGGATAGATCTTATCTGTGATTATGTTGAGTTCATGTTTCTATGTCGACAGGTCAAATTTCAAGCCCAAACCTTTACATGTTTTAGTTGTCAGGGAGCATGTGTTTCCTTTGCTCAGACAAGCCCGGCAAGCGAGAATTTCTAGTTCAGTTAAAAGAAGGCGGGAGTACGTTTGAATTTTAAACCTTCCCGCTTAGATAAGTGAGTGATGACCAGCTGGCGGAGGAGTTATGGCCTTGTGGGAATGGAAAGAATGTTGAGAGTGATGGTTCATGCTGCTCCAGAGCGCCAGATAAAGGATGTGTCTGTTTTTGCCCCCCAAACACTGGCCGGACTTATTCCCTGCAGGACGCTGTGCCTAATTTTCTTCACTGCGGTGCGATTTAGCTGGACAGAGAAATGACTTTTTAAAGAAACTGGAACTTTCCTTTGATTTTCTTTACATTTTCACAAATAGTTATAAGGAACCGAAAAAAAAAAGATTGCTGCTTTGATACTGGCTTTTTCATGGTTGCTCACATCCTCCTCTGACATGTGGCTTCTTCCTGTGTCCACCCACTCAGTAAAACAACAAATCGTCAAGCAAGTTTACTAAACCCCTCAGCGTCTTGTCAGAAATCAGCTCATCGCTTCCTTGAGTTTTGAAAACACGTGCGGGGATGTTTTCCAGCCCTGTGCTTCTCCCTCTCCTCCCCGTCTCCCAGCGGGCTCTATTCTGGGGACGGTTTGAGAAGAGGAGGAGGTCTTTGGGCTGTTTCAGCAACTGCTGCTCAGTTTTCCCATGCTTTTTTTTTTTGGCAAGGAGGTCTTGTGCTTTCACACAGGAATGGAAGCAAAAAGCTTTGAAGAGAAGAAAGAGACTGGAAGCAGTTATCGAGAGAAACCATAGCAGCACACAAGAAGTTCATTTAAAAGAAGTGGTTGGATTTGTAGAGCTTTTCTCTGGGTTTTTTCTTAAATATGCCAGTCGAAATCTTGTTTGGAGAGAAAGGAGTCTGTATGAGTCATCCGAGGTGGTTTGTTTCTCATAACGGTGTCCAAATACCCATCTGTGTGGGCAATAAACTCCACTGTTTGCTGAAAGCTGTGGCAGCGGTCTTTTCTTTTGCCGAAGGTCTGAGTTCCGTCGGCTGTAGCTCACTGAACTGATGTCGACATCTGATGGACCATAACCGGGTTCCTTCATCCCGTCACCCATCCCCCCCCAGCTTCATGTCTGTATGTTGGCCAGAAGTGATGTTATCTCAAGAGAAATACAAACACATTCTTCTGACATCCCTCTCCATTTCCTCTCTTATTGTCCGTCGTAGAGCATTAGGTAGTGTGGAGAAATCCTGAGATAAGCTACTGTCACAAAAGGGGCTAAAATTAAAGCTTATGCCAGTACACATAATCCAGATTTATATTTCTAGATACTGTCATCATGAAAAGACAAATGCCAAGTCAATCAGCCTTAGCCTCTTTATTCTTGCTGTCATATGGGAAGACATTTCCGTAGATGAAGCCGACCAGCTCTTGACAGCTGCCACAAAAGCGCAAAAGAGGGTTATCTTTGGTCAGATATGCTGCGTTTTCAAGCTACTATTTACACTTGTGGTGGCAATGTTTGGACATTCCTTTTTTCAAGGACTCAGACCCAGGGTGAACTGTGTGTGGGAAATTTACATAGTTGCTAAACACTGAATCCTTTCTACTCCCTCCCCACTTGGCAACAAACCCCAAAAGAATATCATTGCAATTTACGAGTATGCCTGTTAATTTAAATGCATAAATAATACCCTGTTGTCCCTTCCTGGATGTGAAAACCCAATCAGAAATCATCATGACAGTAGGCAAACCTCCCACTGACATTTAGCTGGTCTTCACACCTTCACCAGTGTTTGGAGAGCGTACCGATATTCACACTCAAACGAACCCCGATACTTGCCCCAGGGAGGCGGGAAGATGGAGAAATTCAATGCTTTGCTGTTGCCTGGTAACCACACAGCTCTGCACTTCAGTTTGAACAGCCGCGCAGTTTCCAGAGCAGGTGCTGCTGTCTGAGCATGTTTGTGGGTGACTGCCGAGGACTGAGCTTAGACCTACCTGGAATAGCACACGTACACATGGCAGCTGGCTGGACGTCAGCACGCCCCGGTTTACAGTCTTCAGATAATGCTCTTTTTCATTAAAAAAAAAAAAAAAAGAATTCTAATTGTATTTTGCATGAATCTGATTTGGTCATCCATTTTTCTTTCTTTTTAGTCATTCAATGGTATTTTTCCTCAATTGTAATAATTGCTTGTGAAATGTACCATGGTGTATTCTTTACAATCATAAATATTAAGTCTGCTGGAATATCATTGGTACATTTGGTTACCTTACAACATGCAATATCACGTGTAAATATATGATGTGCTTCAAGTGTGTAAGTTACACATCGCAACAAAAAAAAAACACATGGCTGACATTGACTGCATTGTATCTAGAATGTGATTCTCAATCTGAGTTATTGTTTGACCTTTTTTGTCAGGAAAATTTAAAAATCTCTTAAAGGGAGCTAACAGAAAGAGCCTGAACTATTCTGATGTTGGTCATGCTAGTGGTTTACTCGGCAGTTATTGCAAGAAATGACATTGACTTCTTGTCCAGAATATCCTGACAGAGTTCTGTTTCAACATATAGTTTAGCGTCTCCTTCATCCTCTCCCTTGATATTGTGTACGTTACACAGTTCCGGTTCCACGGAGGGCCAGGTAATGCCATTAGACCACTCTGTCGCTTTGTGAGAAGGTAGGGCGTTGTTCCCTCAGCTGTTGTTGATATACTTATTGTAAGCCACTCACAGTGGAAATCATGCGCCACACCTCCAACTGTTAATGCAGTTCTGAGGATGTACAGGTTCACCAGTACAGTCTGTGCTTGTGTGAAGAACCAGACAGATTTCGTTGTCTGCACTGAGCTTGATGTTTAGCCTTTCGAGCTTTAGAGTGTTATGAGCGTAATGAGATTGAAGACGGCGGCCACGAAGACGTCATCTCCTGTCCACAGACAATTGATCCCTCATAGTCTTGCCCTATTTTTTTTTTTTTCTCCCCCATTTCATTTTTTTTCATGCCGGTCCCTTTATTACACTACAGGCTCTGCAATAATTCTTTACCAAAGGGTGAGGGCTCCTCTGGCCCTTGTTGCACTGCGGCAAGCGTCCAGAACCACACTGAAGTGATCCCGTCACACACGGGCGGCCTTCCTTCCCTCGCTGCTCTCCTACCGGTGTGGCAGCAGCTGTGTGCCGTGCTGTGGAATTCAACCAGACAATCACAACACAAAATATTGTTAAGCTCAGTCAAACCTGGCTTCTCTGTGCTCGGCCCTCTGGCCCTTTGTGCGCTTGAGCCCACAGGGGTTAACTGGTCTTGGAGTGTCACAGATGCAGAGAGAGGGTTAAATGGTGGCGCAACACGGTGTATGACAAAGGAGAGATTGAGAGGGGCGTTCCATTGTGGTCACTTTTGAAAGGCTTGGTCACTTTTGTCTCTTTGTAAATGGCAAAGCACTAAAGGATATATCCCAATGTCCTTAAACAAAGATATTTGGTGTGACTCTGTGTGCGGTGTCAAATGGGTTAGGTGCTGATTGGACATCGGTAGAAAATATGAGGTGAACACAAAACCCATCTGGCCTCCTATGGGAAGAGTCATAAATAAAGTCAATCTCATTTTATTGGATTGCCACTTTGGGTTGTATTTCTTCAACAGCTGTTCATCTCTGACTCCAATAGTTTTTCTGTGTTCTCTCACTTCTTCCTTCCTTACTTTCAACTCACTTCTCGTCCCTGCAACTTCCATCCTACTCAATAGCCTCGAATAAGCAATCATTTACTAAGTTCAAGTTTTTTTTTTTTTAATCTGCAGCCTAGCATATGCTGAGGCTTTCATTGTTTGGTTATTGTGGTCTGTGGATTTATCCATAATTTATTTTGCCGGATGGCAAGATTGCTGTTAAAGGGTAATCTTTTCTAAATGGCACTAAATAAAGTCCCAAATCCCCTACTCTCTGGGCCTAAGAGGATGAATCCCAGCCGCTATGCACAGGGCTTACTGCATTCTGGGAGCCTGCCAGGCCCAGCCACACTCGTTTAGTCGTGTCCACTACCCGGGACAGGTAGGCGCTTTTTTGTCAGGGTACTGGTGCACAGATGCAGCCGGGTGTTCTTGGGAAGCTGTTCTCCGTTGTCTGGTCCATTAGCCTACTGCAGAAAGTGCCAAGCTGAGCAATCTGTCGTCTGAGTGCTGCTGTCTATCCTGGCAATCCCATATAGTCGTAATAAAGATGAGCACATTATCATAAAGTCCACCCACACAATAAAATGGAATAAATTTGAACTGCATATTTTAAGCTGCCAGACTCAGTCATTTCCAGAAGTGTTGCTCTGGGTGTTACAGAAGGTCAACCATAAGGGATTGCAGGTCATTACACTTAGTTTTAAGTAAAACGTCTCTCTCCTAATGCGGAATAATTTTAAAAGCTTTCGTCCTTAACTCTTATAAACAAAATACTATCAGCACACATCCACAGTTCAAGTAGAGGGCAGGTTTACTCTGGATTATTAGTGCGTGGCTGCTAGTGTACTCCAGACCTCAGTGAGTCAACTGTTTCAGCTGCTTGGAATCTTTCTAGCCCTCATGCTATAAGAATGACGTGTTTGTTCTGTGTGTTTGAACGAAAAAAAATCTGCATTTGTGAAGCGGCTGCTATAGAAGGGTCTGATTCCTCAACGGAACCACCTCAAGCTTTTCCAAGTCTATCAGAAGTCGGAACAAGTTCACCAAGAATTTTCTCAAAATTTGTGAAAAGGATGTGTTCAATTGCTGGCATAAAACTTTTTGCGAGGCAGTCAGAAACACACGTAGAGGAGCTGTATGGCAGCCCAGCAGGGTCATGATTCTGAGTGTAATCCAATTACTGAAGACTCGGGCCAGATCAGGCGGCAGTCCGGGCTAAAAGCAGGAGATGAGGTCATAGTAACGACTGTACGCCTCTGACTGTACAGCTTGGTTCACTGGGACAAAGTGCCAGCTTCGTCTTCCGTCTGTTAAACTGAATACTGACTAGAAACAATTGAAAATGTGTCAACAAAGAGCGCAGTGTTTAGATGTGTGACCGAGCTGAATGTCTGTGTACTTTTCCCTCCATGTGCAGTTCTTATTGCACACTGCTATTGAGGCTCTTTTGATCCCATTATTTACACACTTTATTAACTGTTAATCCATATCAATGGTTCTGTTTTGTAACTACAGTTTGTGCCGTGAAACAAACACATAAAAGTCACAGGGGTTATGTAAGTATACCACAGTAATTCTATCTTACTGTTAACACTTTTGGTAACTCGAGATACCATGTTATATAATATCTGTGATTAGATACTGTTATTTTTCTGTTGTAGCGCATTGTTTCTTTCTATGGGGTGTTCATTTGAGACTTTAAACCTCAGTAGATCATTGGTGTTGTATGTAAACATGAATCAGCTTCACATGCATGTGGGTCGAGCCCACGCTCACCACTGGATTTCTCACAAGGACCTTAAAAAGAAACCCATAGATTAGATTCTTTCAGCGGTACCAGTTTCTTCACAGACACATTCTACTCCATTTATATAAAACGGCACCCTCAATTCAAATCTGTTTGAGTTTCCTGTGCTAATGTTGTGCTGTGATAATAAATCATGGTTCTGGAATCGCTCTGAGTCCGCACATCGTTCTGCTCCTTCAAATCTTTCTTCTTCCTTCCATTGAATAATCAGCGCTCGCCTCTTCTTCCCCTCGGCCTCTGCATCCTGTTTACGCGCAGCCCTTTTTATAGAAGATGGGAAGCTTATGAGTTATGGTTCTGTGTCAGACCGGATATCTATGAGTGGATCAGAGGAAGTGACCACAAAAGACGCTTCAAGTCTGTACCACCTGTATTTTTCTAAAGAAACAAGGAAGATTTCTTTTTGTATCGAGAAGAATTTGCTTGCCTGTCCTTATCTGTTATCGTCCTCTCTCATTATGCAGAATTTCCTTTCACAGAGTTCTGGACATGATTGGAGCAGCAGAGACAGGAATTAGGATTCTATGGCCTTTAGATTCACCAAGCGTGGGTCTCATTTAAAAAAAAAAAAAAAAGAAGAAGAAGAAGCAGCTTTTTATGTCCCAGATCTCCTTTCATGAGTTCTTTTTGTCAAGTCTTGAACGAATCAAGATTTACTTGGTCATCAGCTGACTTTCCACATGTACTTCAGACATTTAAAAGTCATCTAAACACTTTAAGATTTTCCTTTAGATTTTTGATATTGTAAAACAATTTCCTGTCCTACTCATGCCTATATTTTACATTTTTTATGTTAATGACAATGTGTAATCGCACAGACCGACAGAGAATACATCCAGTGTCCGTGGAACCGTGGAATTTAATGAATAAATACAGCATGCTGTCGACCTGACCATGAGGGATATTAGGAGACAGACAGATATCCGAAGCATCCCTTTACATATCTTAACGCATGCGCACATATCTGAAGGGTTTTTCTCACCCCACCCACATGCTCACACTAAAGGGGAATTTTGTCTGCAGTTTCTTCTCTCCGGTTTGTCCCAAGACGCTCTGTAGTTTGAAGCAGCAGATGAAGAGATCAGGGATGCGATGCAGACAGATAGTCTCCTCTGTTTACGCGTCTACTTTCTGGCACGCCCTCTTTTGGATCCGTTGATTTTCTACAAGTTTCACTCATGTATTCATTAACTGGCGCAGCGCTGCTTCATATTCCACCTGATTTAATCAAACTGGAGTTCACGCTCTGAAAAGCATCTTCTTGTTTTAATAGGCCGTCCATTCAAACGTTACCGGACCCAATTTCAAAGGACTGTCCCTTCGCCCTGGGGGTCCTTTTAACTTTAACTTCAACACCGCAGTGCAATCAGAGAACAGCGGTATGCCTGCATTCATGTCCCACCACACGCCACACTCTCTTCCTGCCACCTTACCCGCCTCACCCTCCCCCTTCCCCAGACTCCTATTGTAAATAGGCTAGTGGGTCTGGGTCCCCCCCTATCGCAGCGTGGCGTATCCAAGTCCCAAACAGCCCACACTTTGAAACCCTCAGGCATATTTGATTGGGGGGGGGGGGGGGGGGGGGGGGGGGGGGATTGGCAGGAGCAAAAGAGTGAAGGGAGGGGCAGATAAGACGACCGAGCTGTAATAGTTGGGCAGGGGGCTGGCTGTACAGCAATAACAACGTTAGAGACATGAAAGAGGGGAGGGTTTTTTAATTGGATGCGTGCCAGTCTCTCAGGGGTCCTTGAGAATTGGGGATTGCAGACAGAAAAAGGGAGAGAGGTTTGGTGGGAGGGGCGCTGGGCTGTGCAGGGGTTTCCTGTGGGAACCAGTTTGCCGTCTTTAAGGTGGGAGAAGAATAGGGGGTTCCTCTATCAGCTGGCTTAATGAGTTTAAAGTGCCGGGACTAACCAGTTGTTTATATTTCCTTGTTGCATTGCAACTTGATTAAAATTTATCATACTAGAAAATGCCCTTCCTGGATTTGTTCGGCGCTCACTTGAGGGCATTGTGTTGCGTTTTATCTCATCTGCCTCTTGTTATTTAGTTTGCGTGCCCTGTCGTCAAAGAGAGAATTTGGTTTTGTTGAGTTAAGCAAATTCTGTTTGAACACAAATAAAACAAGCTATTGTGCAAGTGAAGACTATCATTTGTTGTCCGTAAACAGATGCTTCATTGTACGTAGTCTGCAGTGCTTCATTTTCATGTAGATACAATCATGGCGTGCACAGTGGTGGTGATTCCCCTGGAAGCCACTTTATTCTGGGTTTGTGTGGATAAGGCTTGACTTTCTGACCCAAGATTAGGCCTCTCTGGTGAAGATACCGTGTACACACGCAGATCTTAATTACTACAAACAGAGCAGGGAGGTCATTATTCTTCGTCTGGCCAGCAGTGACGGCAAAAGCCCCTCAGGAGACCATCCTTTCTGGCTTCGGGTATGGGCGACTGGAACAATAGCAAAGGGTAGTTAAGGACAGCATGGTGAGATATAGTGAGGCAGCTGAGCTTTGGTGCAGACTGCGGTGGTGATTGTGAGGATTTTTAGATTGAAAACAACCTTCCAAACATGGCAGACCAGGTTTTCCGTGCTCCCTCCCCCATTCTGTCACTACGTCTGTTTCTGATTGATTGGACGTGTCTCAGCATTATGGATGGGTCTGGAATGTTGAGGCGAAATACATTAGGGTCTCATATATACCATTAATCTAAGAAATGGTTATAATTAAAGGTAAAGCCTTCTGTGCTAGCACACACACACACAAAAAAAAACAACAACACAAACAGATGTAATCTCCCCTGCCCCCTTCCTCCTGAAAAACTGACCTTGGACATTGGAAGAAAATACAGTCACATGTTAGTGGGCGTGTGCATGTGTCTGCCTTGACAAATGTATACATGTCTGTGTGGCCCCACTTGCGGGTCCAGCTGCTCTCCTTGTTTGCAATTTATTCCAATGACAATAACAGGCTGTTCAGCTGTGGAAATCACGTGTGACGCTTCCACAGGAAGCCCTGTCTTTCAGGAGGCAGTTTGAGATCCACATTTTTACTGTCCCGTTCACTGAGGTGTAGATTTTGTCAGGTAACTAACAAAGAAGAAAAAAAAAAAAAGCAAAAATACCAACCACAGACCAGCCGTTCTTTACTCACGCAATTGTTTATTAGAAGAGGCATGGCACACTGTGAGGACTGATGCCAGAGAAGGAGGGAGAACAGCGCGCCGTGTGAGTGCGAGCTCTGAAACGGCCATCTGTGTCAGCGGCACCCCTCGCTTTGCCTTTACTGGCCGCCTCTCGCTCTGTCACTGTAATTGGCATTGTAACCATAACAACAGGCCCTTTCCCTGGGGTGCGAGCGCGTGGACCTGGGAGATCTCTTCCAGGCACAGTGTCTGGCGGAAAGGGGAGCCGGCAGGCGCTGATAAGGCCGTCTTTGCATTGTAAATGATGGAGGATGTGAATGCTCAAAGCTCGTGCTGTTATGGAAAATTGCAGTGATGTGAACGCGGCGATAAGGAGTCCGTATTCTAGCTCAGATGCCAGGATGGGCCGCTGTGTCTCAATAACGGCCCATTGAGTCCCGACTCTCCCTTGAGACGCTGGCTTTTTCCTCCATTCTGTTGCAGATTTAGCAGCTAAACAAAAGACGCAGCAAACAGATCATGAGGAGCAGATGCTTCCTGGTCATTAACCCACTGCGAAGATTGAATACAGACGAAACGACAAAATTATAGACACAAAGCTCAGAGAACAGCTATGAAGGGTAACTGAAGACAAGATCAACCTTCCTCAGGAAATTCATGCCTCCGGCAAATTTATTTTCCATGTAAACGTTGATAGTGGAGCGTGGTTTATTTTTCAGACTGAGCCTGTATTTCACTCGTGAGTTGCGTTGCAATGTTATTTTCTCAGTTCAATCTGTATTTATTTTCATGTGCTCATGTTATTTTTGTTTGAGACTGAAGCCAAATAAACTGCTCAGAGACAGGATCTTCAGCTCGCTGGTTGGGCCTTAATGACTGTTTTTGCCATGTAATAACAAAGGAGCCAGTCTGTGAACGCCATTAGCATCAAACCATCAGGCGGACACAGACACTGTAATGGCAGTGGAGCGCTCCCTGTCATCCTTTCTGCAGGTGTTTCCCCTCATAAAGAACCTTCATCTGCCGACACGCCCGGTCTTTAAGGCGCACGGCGGCCATAGATTCACGGCACGTCTGATCTGACCAAGGACCGGCTTCACACAGAATCTCTAATGCCAGCGCTAGATTTGTGTCCGATGGAAAAAAAACAGAATAAAACATGAAATGCAGTTTTCCCCAGCGAGATGAAAATCCCAACCAGCACTCCATCACACCGTGTTAGCAGGCTGAATATATGTTCTGGTCGTGTCTTCACTGAGCTCCCGCTGCCCAATTATGGCAGTCTAATCATTTCTGAGGATGAGTTTTTTCAGCCAACCATGTAAAAGGCCTCATGAGTCTGATTAGTACATTGCTTGTACGCAGAGGCCTGTTTTTGTGTGAGCGTGTATGTGTGTATTCATGTACGTGTGTGCTTTAGCTCCACATCTCTACACTTTCCCAACGGCTCCATTCCCCTCTGGCATTTTCTCTTGCAGTCGTTTCATGCAGCACAATAGGTTCACAATGTGCATTGTGCTTTGAGGTTGTTTTAGGGTGGAGGGCACACACTATACCCATGCACCAAGCTTCCTTCAGGCAGAATATTTTTAAATACATGTACGTGTAATAAACACACACACACTCACACACTGTGCTTCCCTGACCTCTGCGGTCTTATATTCTCTGCCGAGCATTTCTTGCCACCGGCAGGCAGCGTTGCTGGATTCTCCTCTGAGGCTTTGAAGCTTCGCCTCTTCCTCCATGCAGGCCCAAACATGGCTGAAATACCAGGTGCTGCAGTGTGGCTGACTGCAGGGCGCACTAGTAAAATTGGAAAAGGGGTGTGTGTATGCGTGTGCAGCCTGTGAAATTGCCCAGCCAGTGGATGTGTGTGTGTGTGTATGTATAATTGCCCAACAGCTCTTGGCTCTGCAGTGAATCTATGTGGCTCTGTGCCAGTCAAGAGCTACATTTCTGCATCCCTCATTTTTATTCCTGTCAACCTCTGTTATTCCATCTGTTTTTTCCTCCAGTTTTGCACATTTAACTCTTTAATGTTTTTGACAATCTCTAAAATAGCTTTTTTTCATCTTATGAACAGTTTTTCCTGAGAGTTTAACACAACAACCAGGAGATGAAATCTCATTTTCAAGAAAACAGGAAAGATTTAGTCAGAAAAATCCATTCCTTAACGGATTTTTCAGCGGATGACAGTGAACAAGCCTCTTTGTTTCTGTTTCATTCCCACTAGAAGGCGAAGCCTTGAGTAAATGCTTTGCTACTCTGTTACTCATTATGAGAGCTGTTGTTGAAATAAACCACACTCTGACACGTGACATGGTTTGTATTCCTGACTGAACTGTGTTTCACAGCCTTGTGAAGCAGAAATAAACACGAGGAGTTATCATTGTCCAAGATCTCCAGATGCATGAAATATAATGTTCAGAGGCTGGGCAGGGGAAAGTAGTGGGTCAGCTTGCCGTGCACGCTGCAGAAAGCTACTGACTTTCCAGACGTGCTTTGACCTGAAGAAATCTACATTATGAGCGGCTGATAGCGAGCCGCTAAATTTAGAGCCTCCACGCACCTCGGAGCGGTTTTTCTTTTCAAAGTTGCCGGCCGCGCAGTGGCCTGTGAATGAAGACCTCGTCTGTTTATCATCGCAAACAGCGGCCGCACGTGAGCCGAGATTCACGAGGCTGGAGATTCCATTCAGTGCGCTTTCCCCTCTCTTCCTGCTCCACCTCTCCTCCTCTGCAGTCGCCTACAGTGACAGCATAAAACTGAGCAGCCCTCAGTGTTGCTGAAACACTGCTGTGGCATTCAGGGTCAACTCTGGCCCCGTGGATGAGTAACTAAAACAGATCCAAATGACAAAACGTTACATTGTGCTGCTCTGCTCAGACAGTCATTGCCCAAGAATGCTGCTGAAGAAAATCTGGGCTCGGCTTCAGCCCACTCTAATCCACAAGTCTCACCAGATACATCTTCATATCAAACTTCTGCATCTTAACAGTATGTCGTCTGCCTGTGCTCTGTGGAGACTTGCCTTATCCGGCATCATCCAGTGAACTTCTTATTAAATTTGTAGTTGTTGCTGTTGTTGATCGACCAACAGAAAATGCCATGGCAGAATGTCACGTCTCTCTCTGTGTTTACCCAACATCAGGGTGTAGCTTCATTTTCATTCTGCCGCAACAATTCGGCCTCGCAACTCTCTGTGCTCGTCTTTCTTCATTTTCTTTGTGCAGCCAGCTTTCCCTTCCCGTCAGAGCCAGGCTGTGAGACCACAGGGGGCTAAACAGAAATCCCAACAAAGAGATGATCAGAGCTTGACCACTGATGAAAGTCAGATCGACGACCTGCTTGATCTAATTAGGTTCAGGTCCAGAGGCACGCTTTCTTCAAAGAGACTAAATTGTATTTATCAAGCTACTCCTGGTCTCATAGTGAAGTCCAACCTCGTGTACCTTGTGGATTAACTGTAATTCACTCATTTTTACCCCTTTTCCAGAGGATCTCCAGCTACTGAAGCCTCTTGCCATTCTCACCTCCTGCTATAGAAAGTGTGTTCTCAACCGATGGAAAACAGAAAATAGAATTTTAAATCCGTGCCCCGGCTCCACTGGGCCTCTGAGATCAGAGGTATTGATCTGTTTATTCCTGTCAGATACTCAGAGCCCATCTCCCCAGTGCTCTTGACTCACTGGATCGGAGAATCCTGAGCTGGGAAGATCACTGTGAACTCTGTGACCTATATTCTCCCTGCTTGAACTTCCTGAAAATTGTAAAGTGTTGCACATAAATACATAGCTGTAGTCTCTTTAAAAAAATTGGTTTCGCTTCCCTCAGTTCTCCTGAGCAGCGGTGACAAAATGTGATTAACCTTTGAGTTCTTGTCTCGCAACTTGCTGTTGGACTTTGCTTTAGGAGGCTGTGTAATCATTAGAACGTTCTCTAATCTGAATATGTACAATCAAGGGTTAAACACAACCACACAGGCAGCCTCTGTTGAATTGCAGCATGTGTTATTGACAAATATGCTTTCAAAGAAATATTTGTTTCTCTTAAAGAAAACCATATTGATGAATATTACAACTGTGATTTGAAAAAGGCTCACAATTCCAGAGAAACCAGTGCTTTTATAATTTGAGGACCAAAAAAACAAGCTATGATCAGAGGTAACATATTCAAAAACACATATGGGCTTATATTTAATGCACTCATCTGAAGTATTAGAGATCAAATATTAGATCCTATAGAGAAATATAAGTCAGTCATATTCTTGACTTCTTTTTATGTACCTTAATATAATTGGCTAAAACCATCTGTGAGACAATCCAGTCCAGGCACTGTGCTAATGACTAAAGACCTGGCTTTGATTAGCTTTACAAGAGATTAATAATCCACGATCACATGTCTTATGCATAAAAAAAACCACAACATATGGCAAGCTAAAGATGAATTATGAATTGGGTGGGCAGCTCAATGCGAGATTATAGGCTTGGTCGCGTGCGTCCCCAATTTACCCTCCCTAAAAGTAGCCTAAACCCCTCGCTTGGGGAGCCCAGATTAAAGACCTCGGGTCGGTGGATTTTGACTCTGCGTATCTGAAGGGACAAGAGACATTGATCTGAATGGAGTGTCTACAATACAGACAATGCATCAAGATTACAATGATGGGATTCCCTTCATTTCTGATTGGGTTAATCCTCTCTCTCTCATAACGACTTTATAATCAAGTACAGCCTCCTGCTGATGAATGGGGAGATTTTTGGAAGGTATGATGAGTAATGTTAAACTGACACTGTTAGAAATGTAAGTATTTGTGTTTTGTTAATGAGATATGCACTAACGTGTACTTATTGATGACTGCAAGTTTGCGTTTTTTTTCATTCCTTTTCTCCCATCAAAGGGCTTAATGAGCAACATGAAACAGACTTGCAAAGATTTATATTACCTTTCAGAAATTGCTTCTTTTAAATGCTCCTGCAGTTTATAGGCCAGTTGATTATCGTGTTACAGTGCCGGTGTGTCGACTCATTGAGCCGAGCGAGCTTTGCAGAAAAGACGTTTTTATTTATACAGCTTCACATGATGCCAATTTGAAATGCGCTTCCTCAGCATCGGCATCAAAGCTGACTTTTCTTCCATGTGAACTTTTCTCTAACCCATTGAACTAGTTTTGCACATTGGTGCATTTCGCTAAGTCCCACAAGTAGGTCAGTTTGACTAATACAAATTTCCTGATTTTTTTTTTTTCCCCCCCCCCCCTCTCTAAAGGAATTACTGGGATTAATACGCTACACAGTCAAACAGAGAAAATCCTGCAGCAGCCAGTCACGTGCAGAGTAATGGGCTAGCAGGTCAGAGAGAGGAGAGAGTGTGCTGTAGCTGCAAACAAGGTCAGCTCCAGCGCCTCAGGTGATTCCACATTACTGGAAGCTTTGGAGCTGTGGAGCAAGAGGAGAATCAGACTTTCCATCTGATCATCGCTGGCTGGAAAGCGAAGACTGTAATCAGCGGCGTGATTCTTTAGAGAAGGCAGACTGATGTGCCTGATTCTGCTGCAGTGACCGCCTCCGCCTCTTTTGTTCATGCTTTTTGTTGCAGTCTTCTTCGCTTCTTCGCAAATTAATGTCAAAATTAAAGCGCTAATAATAATTATGAAGTATTTTTGTTGTGCTGTCAAGCAGTGTGATCAATCACAACCTTTCGACGAAGAATATCCCTCAACAGAAGGCAGAAGCCTCAGCTTATACGTCCTCCATAGTTATTTAATCTTCATAAAGTTCATCCCTTTCGACCAGCTTGTGAAATCAAATAATATCTGGTGACCTTCCCTTGCTTTGCCATGATCTCCCAAGGTATTAAGAGCATTAGAATCCAGGCTTCTCATGATCGCCCAGAGTCTAGTCCATTTGCTCTACTTTTCCTGTTTGGTTTTTCCATCTGTGGAGTCAGTGCAGCGCACGTGCAGGGGAGGCCCGCATCCCGCGGCTCTTAGAGGAGGGAGGGATGGCGGGGGGGGGGGGATGGGGGGAAGACGGGATGATGCAGCCCAGATGGAGCCTAACTGATTATCTCTAGGGAGTGATGGTTGTGTTTTGGGAGGTTTTTGAGGTTCCAGTCCTGAGCTGAACCTCAGTTCAAGAGATCAGTGTCACTTTAAATGTCTGAACTACTGCTCAACGCGTGTTACTTTCAAACTTTATCAGCATGGAAAAAAAACCCAAAATGAAATCATGTTAAATCAATTAACAGTAAAGATTACTTTCTCGCTAACAGCGCATTTCTTCTTCATTTCCGTCTGCAGGCCTTTGGACAAGCTCATTCCAACCACAGGAAGGTGGCAGCAGATGGGGAGAGTCGTGAAGAGTCTCTAATCCAGGAGTCGGCCTGCAAGGAGGCCTACTACGAGCAGAGGGTCCTTGAGCTTCAAACAGAGCTCCGGCAGTCACGCAACATCCTCACCAACACCCAGTCCGAGAATGAACGCCTTAACTCCATCACCCAAGAGATGAGAGAGGTAAGACGGCGGGACACAGAAGTTAGATCACATTAGTTTTCCATTCCCAGTAGAACTCCTTCCTAGAATAGTGAAATCTTTTAAATGGTGCTTCTGTCTCTTTCAGTGAGACACACTTTGGAGTTAAAACACTGGGTTATGTCTGCTCTGGTTTGCTTGCAGCTATTGACAACAACAGATGTGTTTGATAGTGATCTCCGTCAGAAGCTGCTGGAAATGCAATTTTCACAGTCGAGCTCGTGAGCGTGTTCCTTTTGATTTTTTATTAGCTTCAGCTGATAAGTATTTCGTCAAACATGCACCTAGAGGCTGGAGAACGGGGCAAAGATTTTTCCACTTGCACTAATGTGAACTCCTGCTTATTGTGCTGATATCAAAGCCTGTGTTATATAAAGAGTAATTGCCAAGTTTTGGACTGGTTTGCATCAGACGTGCTAAAACAAGAATAATGGTTCCATTATGGCTGCTAGAACACCTTGTCTTCAGGTAATCCTGGGTGGAGTCGCAATTACTGGAAAAGTTCGGAGGCGATGTTAGAAATATTCTACCGTATAAAAGATCTCATCATTCTGCATCGATATGTAATTACTCATCTAAAATTTGGAATCGCTGTATGAAAATACAGCCTCACCTTAGACGCACCCATTTGTGGTCAGCTGAAGAATGAGGAAACCGTTTCCGTGAACTGCGCACACATGCACATTCCAGCAAGCATCTCTTCATATCATGCTGCAGACCGCTATTGTCTGCGCCCCACTTTGGGCAGTGTGTGACCTCCTCTGTGCCGGCATTTACAGCTAATTGACCCCATTAGAGGAGACAATAGCGCAACACACAGCGTCGCTCGTGTTTTTCCCAAAAGTATGCGAGACGTTTTTGTGATGCAGACGGCGACGAGGAGATGGAATTAATAAGTGAGCAGCGCCGACTGAAGTCACCCAGACTGAGACTGTGTACCGAATTGGTTTGACAGCAAGACAAGGAGACATGAAGCGGCGGAAAGAAGCAAACGGTGTCAGACAGGAAGGCGATGAGAACCTCTCACCTATTGAGAGGTTTCTTTGATGAAAAGGCTCACTCTCCCCTGGCAGCCTCGTCAAGGTCGGAATACTAAAGAAGGGGTTTTGAAGTAGCAACCCGTTTGAAGAGTTTGGCCACGTGAGAATAGAAGAAACAGACTCTTCATGCTGCATTTGCCTCGCTGCGATGACAGTCAGAAGTCGAGGTTATGCAGATGATACTTCACTTATCAGACAGCACAGAGGTACTCGTGCTCTCCAACTGCTTTTTGGTAGCTGAAAGATTGATATAATCGTACCCATTTCATGTAAATCTCCCTCCCCAGAGATTGCCTGTGAATTAGAAGTATGGCCACATGAAGTGCACTTTGCTTTCTGCAGCATGACATTAGGCATCTTTTGTTTTTTCACTGCTCTCCCAGTGTGATGGTTGAACTAATCTCCCCATGTTTGTGCACAGCAGATTTATCCGAGCCTCCTGTTCGATGATAACGTCTCCTCCTGACTGACAGCTGCTGAATACGCTGCTGTTTTCCGTCATTGCTTGAGACAGATGTCAGTAGTGTTTCTTACAGAGATTAGTGAACAACTTAAAAATGGCATGCCCCTCACATCGACTTAAGTTCCGGAAAGCTCCAAATTCCGCTCTAATTAGGTCAGCTGCTGCTCAGCTCTGGGCTGAAGTTGGTATATGCTGAGCTTCATAGATGCCAGATGTGCCGTGCATTCCAAACAGCTTGTGTTGTGCCCTGTGTAGGAGAAAATCTTCCTCTATCAACTTGAACATCATTACTTTTTAAGACAACATTGAGGCTCATAAAACTCCCACCTGAGGTTATTAACACTTTATTCCAGTTGTTTTTAAAGAGTGAACATTTGTGAGGTATTGCAGTTCTAGCGAGTGCTGCACTGGTGGCCTCCACGTCGGCCTTTCTGCAGGCGTCATGTGCAATATCAACATCGCCGTGGGCTTCAGATACCCGTAATTGGTTGAATAAAAGGGTCTGCAGCGCAAATCTCTCCATGTATGGGAGATAATGGGAGCCCTCTAATGGTCTTTGCTGGGTGTGAGGAGTGTGTGTGGCAGGCAAACGGAGGAGGCCTGGGCACTGAGGTTGGCATTGTAGCTACACTGACAGGGCTGAAAGAAGGCTTTGTCTCCTCAGCTTCAAATTAGCCCCAACGCTGGAGCTGGGGGAGAAAGACGAGGGGAAGGAGGAGGAGGAGGAGGGCACGAGAAGGCCATGAGAGTGGCACAAAAGGAGAAAGCCTAAAATCCGTTGGAGAGGGCAAAATGCTTAATGAGAGTAAATTTGAAACCAACGGTGGACTGTCCTGCTCTGCCGGGACAAAGGCTGATCACATTCAGTCAGGAGGTTGAGTGAATGGACTGCAGCTGACAGTTAAACCTTAACCATAGGTTTTTGTGCTTGGCTGCATGTGTGTGTGTGTGTATGTGTGTGTTTTTTTTACTCGTGCAATTCTCACAAAAAGAAACAAAACCAGTCAATGGTAAGCGTCGTAATCCAACGGATCTGGAAGCGTCGCTCTGTGAAAATGGATTTTTACTTTGGCACAGCAGGCCAGCTCACTGACAGCCATTTCAGTTACAGCATTTCGGCTGGGTGGATGCGTCGTGTGTGTGAAAAACCTCCCAGGCACACTCTCATGCCAGAGACTCCCAATGCTAGCCCGAAGTACCGATAAGACATATTTCACTGCGACGGCGCTGTCTATAGGATTAAAACCCCACAAAGAGCCAGTAACATTGTAAGGAGGTGCTCTCTAATGGGCATGACTTCATTAAATTCAATCTCTTGTGTGGAGGGGAATGTGCCTACAGTGATGGCCACCATTATCCTCGCACAATCCCTTTTTGCCTGCTTCTCAGGAATTAGCAGATATGAGCGCGCTTCAAATGTAACCAGTGTGATTCAGTCTATCTCGACTCGATTCATGTGTATCTCTGTTAGCATTGCTGCACGAGCGCCCATTGTGTTACCATTCTGATTGATGTTTTGTCGTACAGTTTTGTTCTCCCAACGTGAAAGCCATTCAATCATTAAACACCACTGGTTTTCCCCGCTGCTGGAATCGGTCAAACATGAGACCCCTCCCTTTTAATTGAAGTGCTTTTTCAACTTAATGGATTAAACACCTGAAACGGGAACGGCGGCGTGATCTACATCGATGAGATGGAGGCAGATGTTTAAGCTGATTGTGAGGAAGACTGTTAATGCAATTACAACCAGTGAAAAAATCAGAAGTGCAAAGCCGCACGGTTTCAGTTTAGCGCAGCAGATGTGCACGAGAGCGGCTGCACGTGTCGCGGCGGCGCCGCAGCTCTGCCTTTATTACTGAAAGGTCGGAGTTGAGCGTTACAAAGATCAAAGTAAGGCGGCTCTTGGCTCGCTGGTATCATTCTCTGACATGAGGCGAATGTAATAGGATTCTGAGAGGGCTCCGAGGTGTCGGTGTCGGCCGCCTTATTATTTCCTGTGACATGAATGCCACGACAGATCACCTCTCGGCCGGCGGAAAACGAACATGGTTGAAAAAAAGCGGCTAACAGAGAGGGCAGTGCGATACATTAAGCAGGAGAAATAAAATCGGTTCTTATACCAGACACTGCACGATCTACTACAGTCACAAATGACCTACAGCCTACTTTAAACTCCCCAGCTGGCCAGATACGTCACTTTTTAGTATCTATAGCATGAGAGCAAACAGTCTGGAATGAGTACAAAATGAAACTTTAAGCAATGAAAATGGCAAAAAAAATTGTAGCATTTCATTGTATCATCTAATGCATTGTAAAAGGAGGGTGAGTCTCAGGACTCTTGAGGACTTCTTCTCTGAGAAATTGTGGTTATGCCTGTGGGGTTTTTGTTTTTTGTTCTATTATTAATCGTCATTATCCCGATTAGATCAGGTTGTTGTAATTGTTAATAACACCGTGGGCGAGACGGGAGTGTCAGCTCAGTGAGGGAGCGGTTTTCTCTGAGGATCAATAGCTGTTTTTAGAGTCCGTTTGTAATACATCTGGAAGATTTTCATTGATTAGAATTTTGGTATCCGCTTTGAGGAAGCTGTAAAAGCCTCCCAGACTCACTGAACCAAAAGGTTTTTAATGACAATCAATGAGTACCAGTAAATCGAACACACACACACACACTCGCGCTTCATCTAATGGCTGTAAACACATTTCACTATTCTTCCACCCTCCCGTCCAAATGACCTAAAAATCACTCATTCACAGCTAAGTGCGAGCCGGCGTGCTTTCTCCCCGTGGGCTTTCTGACCGCCACACGCCGGGCAGAGCATCACCGACCCCATCAGTGGCGAGGTTCCCTACTCTTTTTAGACTTTTTTTCTTGCCTGGTTGAAGCGTGTGACCTTGACTGCGTTCTCTCTCTCCCCTAATGGAGTCTGGGTAGGCTGAATAGAATGACAGTTGCTTGCAGCAGAGGGGAGGATAAAAGTAGATCAGCTTTCACCCACATCCCCGGCTCTGACAGGAGCAAGACGCCCCCGAGCTTCATTATTCCTCTGCTCTGTCTTAAGTCTCATTTGGGGGTTGAGTTGCACCGCATCTGCAATTCGCTCCACATCTGTCCTGAAGGTATTCCTTGAAAGGGTTTGGCTCGTTGGAGTCGGATTTAACGTGTACTGACGTGACCTCGATCTGATGCAGCAGAGCCTACAGGACGTTAAAAGTTTTTTTTTTTTTTTCTTTCCTTCTAATCAGCTAACAAAGTTAATTTGACCTCTATTTCAGAGCATGAGCTGATCTGCTCACTCCATTATCTGCCAGATAGATATGATAGAAGGGAATCTCCGTATGAGGGAGGAATCGTACTGTGACTGATGCGCGGCCCTGAAGAGCACTCTGACACACTGAGAGGAAGAGCGAGGGGGGAGGAGGAGGAGGAGGAGGCTGCAGAAATGAAAGCAGCGCTGCTGGTGAAATGGCAAAATGGAGGTCACTGGTATTAGACGGAGATGCAGAGAAAGGGGTTAAAAAACAGCACGGAGCTGGCGAGCCTCGCTGTCATGCCATATGGAAGCATCCCTGCACTCTGTAGGGATGATTTTTTTTTTTTTTTTGGAGAAAGCAATCTCGTTCGTGCGTTTTTACCAAAGTTTAAAGGATGGAGAGGGAAATGGAGGTCAGTGTTTGACAGAGGAGCCAGAGAGGGGATAATAGAAATATATTTATATCACGTCTGTCTGTGCTATTATATGAATAATACAGACGGACACCATCTGGGAGTCTGGGCAGCACTTTCCAGGGAACAAACAGCAGTAAGAGGCTGGCAAATATGGATTTCCCAGAAATGCAAGCTGGCTTCTCTGCAGATATTAAGAACACAGCAGAGCCTTTAACAAACCATTAAAACATTCCCTAATCTACACTTGTGTTAAGCCTAAAACTTTACGCGCTGGAGCTTATGGAGTGATGGAGCTATTTCCCCCAGATTTAAAGGTTAGAGGCTCAAACACATTGAGCAATAACTCGGTGAGATTTAAGCAGGCTGAGCTGCACTATTCTGTCAAAAGCAGTTTACTAGTGAGGGAAAAGCTTGACGGTTCAGTGTGTGTGACTTGGTGCAGTACAGATAGGTAGACACTGAGCCACAAAAATGAGTTTTGATTGCAATTTTTTAGGGTTTTAAAAAAAAGCGACACGCTTTGTCAGATATAAATGTATTCACGATGCTTCTTCTTTTTTTTTTAATATGTAACACATCTCATCTTTGCCGTTACAGTAAAACCTTGTGTTTGCTCTGCCACCCACTTGGCGTGGAAGCGACACATTTGTCTGTGTGTGTGTGTGTGTGTGTGTGTGGGCGCGTTGAGGCAGCTGTCCAGACATCACCTGAAGTGACAACAGCTAAAATCACTAACCACGCTGCTTCCTGTGGTCATGGATGACTTCCCACTAACAGGCTGCAGAAAGCCTGAAAAAAAAAAAAAATCACACCTCACTGCTTACACACACACACACACACACACACACACCTTGCACAGACACTCGTTACTGCCATTCATCACAAACACTCCCCAGCGGCCTCTATATGTCCCTTCCACAATTAAATGTTATTTACACTTTGCAGCAGAAGCACACACCTCCAGTGAACCTCAGTGAATCTTGTGTGGGGCAGCGAGGGGGGGAGGGGGGCGTGACCCTGCTCTCTGAGGGGCTCACTGCAGCAGAGGATCTGGAAGCAAGGTCAAAGATCAAAACCACACCATGCATTTTAATCAGAGCAGAGCACAATAGTAATCAGGTTCGCCGGGGTCCTCTATTCATTTCTTCCTGTCTGCAGTGACCGTCCAGCTGAGCCACCTCAACCTGACTAAGACCTTTAAATAACAGCTGCGGCTTTGTTGATTGGAACGAAGTGATTACTTTTCAGATTACGTCCACAATCTTTTATGACTTAATTGTGAAAATTCTGTTTGATACTTCCAATCCGACAAGAAAAATATCTCAATCCATTAGAGGTTTAAATGCCTCCGGCCCTGTTTTATCATCTCCGCTTTGATTCCGATTTCTCTCAGAAGTGATGACCGCTGCTTTAAAGCTCAGCGGTCGCACTCATCTGCATTGTGAGCTTATGCATTATTTAGTAATGCGCGACATCAGGGCCGGCCGCGCAGCAAACGCCCACGCTCATTAGACATGTGCAAAGCCCTGATGAATATTAATACACCTTCAAACGTCAGCCTCAGCCCTGCTCTGCACACAGCGATTAATTATTACGCAGAGCAAACACGGAGCGTGTACTCTGCATCAGTGGGGATTTAGCAACATATTTGTCGCTGCATTTATTTCTCTGTAAGGATGTAAACTTCAATTATAGACAGAGAGAGCAGCAAAACTGATATTTATTTCTATATCAAAGTGTATTATTGTATTGATATTTTTTACTGAAACTGTGTCAATAGTTATACTCATGTGTGATTAAGTCCAGCTGAACTGAGTACAGTCAACTGTATTTGTGGCCTTCTGACCTTGAGAGAACCCTGTCATCGCCAGCTTATTACTTAACCCCATTTTTTATCTACTAGTGTTCACTGACGTGTTCTCAGTCTCAAGGTCAGCCTGATATGAGAAAGTCAGCAAACTAAAGCCAGAGGTCCCTTTTATTTATTTATTTATTTATTTATTTGAATTGCTTAGAGAGTCAGGGTTGCGATGTGGCCACATGGTGACAGCGTGAGAGGAAGGGACCACCTGGCAGCAGATCGGGAGGCTAATTGTCCCTTTGCTGTTAGTTCATCTGTGCTCGTTCTCCAGAGAGAGAGAGAGAGAGAGAGAGACGCAATACATTTAAACATAGCCGCTGACTTGACGCTGCTATATTTGACACACTTCTGTTCAGGTGATAACAGCACCTGCTATTTGTGCATGCAAACTGAAACTTCCCCTTTATGTTGAAGCAGATAGATGACCTGTGAACCTCTGAGGTCAGTTTTGTGAATGTGGAGACAATCCCCAGTTGAGGGATTTTGGCCTGCGTCAGCTAACAAACCTCAGTAGAAATGATGGGAAGCGTGTCGGACGAGCATCTGAGGGCACAGGTGGCTCAGGAAGGCTGATCGGATCCTTGGGGCTTTTGGTTCATTGTAGTGTCTTCAGGTGGGGGAAGGGCCTGTTTTGTACCTCTATAACTTACATATGATATTAGCACTATTCCTGAGCAGCATGTGCTCAAACTGTACTTACACTACACACAGTGTTAATTTTTTTTTTAACAATAAAGCCTAGAAATGCTTCAAATGTCCCACTGATCTCACGCGCTCCATACGATTTAATGAGTTCTATAGTTTCCTCAATCGGGCTGATTAGTCCTCGTCTCGTTCTGTACAGAGAATCAAGCCTAATGAGATCTCTTCTTTAGAAAATTAGACCATTACACAGCTTCCCAGTCATTGAAGGCCTGTCGCCAGTCAAGACATAAGTAGGCTTCAGTGCTTTGGGTACGATCAGAGCTGGCAGGCAGGCACACTTGTGGCCCACTGCCCGCAGAGACACCTGCAGTGCCTCCGCTTCTCACACACACACACACACACACACACACAAACACATGCACACACTTGGCTTTGCCAGATGGAGCCCCTTTCTTATCTAGCTTGACTTATGGTGTTAAAGGGCCAAAGTGACACCAGCAGTTACACTTAACAACAGCCAATCAATTCAGTTGCCGGCTCTTCCTCGCTCGGTCACAGGAGATTGAACCAGCGGTCACTGACGGCTCTTCCCCCCCCGTCTTCCCCTGCCTGCCTCTTTTGGCCTCACAGAACAGCCAGATGGTGGAGCTCCAGAGGAATCAGCTGCGTGACGACATCAAGGAGTACAAGTTCCGGGAGAGCCGTCTGCTGCAGGACTACACCGAGCTGGAGGAGGAGAACATCTCGCTGCAGAAGCAGGTCTTGGTGCTGAAGCAGAGTCAGGTGAGGATGGATAAAAGCCGCAGGTCGGGGAATAAACGTCCCCCTTCTGAAGGGAAGATTCACCACTGACAATAATCCCGATTCCTCTTCTATTAAACCTAATTAAAGCGGTGGCTTCAGGCATCTCATGCTGCTGCATCCATCAGCGCACATCTACAGCACCGATTCGCCCACGCAGCATCTCCTCCCAAGTCGTCTCATTCTTGCACAATAAACCAGCCAAAAGAAAGATTACAGATTTGATATTCAGATTTAATTTAGATATTAAACTGTCTCATTTTCAGTAAAGAGATAAACAGGTGTCTTAGTGCTTTTTGTTTTCAAAGCCTTGTGCTGCTGTCTAGTTTATTGAAGCATTTTGGAAACTCGTTTATTCACTTCCTGGGCTTATTCAAATCTGGAACGACAGGGAAAAAAAAAATCTATTTTTCACATCTGCTTTAATAAAGCTCAGCAGTCTCCAGTGGAGATATTTCCTTTTGATGCCTGTGTGTTACATTCATCATACATTCAGTAAAACAAAAAATTGAAAAGAAAGGGATTCCCTATTCTAATTATCATGAAACAGAATGAGAGTTTGAATGCAGTTTTTCTTAATTACAGTCATTTTGCATCATGTGAATCTTTGTTAATTTTGTTGGGGGTTTTTTTCCAGCTACAGAAATGAACCTCCACAACCAATTTTCAGAGTTTCACTTTGTGAAATTCCCCATTAAATAAATTAGGCAATAATGTTACCCTTATTAAAAAAATTAGCAAAAAGGCCTTACCAGTTCATAAAGTGGGAACGGTACAGATTTTGTAACGCACAAACATGTCACTGTCAATACTAAACTGTTGGGTTTTTTCACTTTTTCCATATCCAGGTGGAGTTTGAGGGCTTGAAGCATGAGATCCGTCGTCTCGAGGAGGACACCCAGTTCCTTAACAGCCAGCTGGAGGACGCCATCCGCCTCAAAGAGATCTCTGAGCGTCAGCTCAGCGAAGCTCTGGAGACCATCAAGACTGAGCGCGAGCTGAAGGCTTCTCTGAGGAAGGAGCTGTCCCACTACATGAGCATCGGAGACACTCTGTACCACAGGTGAGCTGGAAGTGAACCCAGAGCTGTCACAGGGTTCTGGAAATACTCGTGTTAACGCTGTTTCCTGTACTGTCCGCAGCCCCCTCAGCATCTCTCTGGACGGTCTGAAGTTCAGCGACGATGCGGCCACCGAGCCCAACAACGACGAGGCTCTCCACGGATACGAGAACGGCTTCATCAAGCTGGCCAACGCCATCACCGACGACAACCGCATCTCCACGCCCAAGAACGAAGAGCTGTTCCGTCCCGCGCCCAGCCTTGTCGACGACCTGCTCAGCGAACTTAACATCTGCGAGATTCAGAAGCTGAAGCAGCAGCTGATGCAGGTTCGTCTCCAGTCAGTGACAAAAATAAAACTATATGATGATGTGCACTGATGTGGTTTACAGTTCAGTTCTTCACAAGGATTAAATCCCATTTGAGTCCACCTTCAGTGACCTCCTCTGTGTGGAGTTTGCATGTTCTACCTGGGCATGTATTCTAGTTTCATCTCTGAGGTTAAGTAAATTGAACGTAGATGTTTTTTTAGTGTCTGACAGCTTCCTGCAACCCTCAGTTAGATAGAATGGTATTAAAGATGGTGGCATTCTGTAACAGAATCAATAAACCAATGACATACAAGGTAGAGTCAAATGAATTAAACATTTTCTGTCTGACTGAATTGTGGGATCACTAATGGATGTGATGTATAGTATCCTCTGAGGTTGACAGAATCAACAGTTTATAAGCTGCATTTCACTAAAATAATGTAGCTAAAAGTAGTTCAAATGTTTCAGTTGATAAAACATTCGGGAAGTATTTTTTAAGATGCATGTCGAAGTGAAGTTTGTATTTATTTCTCCAAATTTCTTGAGATGGTGGTGATATATTTGTCTGAATTGGTTTTTTGTAGCTTCTAAACTTGACAGTGAGCACATCCTATTGAGATGAAGGTGTACGGTGTGTCTCAGAGTGGAGTGTTTTGGTGATATCCTGCCCCAATCTGCTGTGGGATTTAAATCCCCTTAAAGCAATTTAATCCAGGGAGACAGATACGCCCTCCAGCCTCCGCTGGGCCCTTGAGGCAGCGGGTGGCGGCACCAGAGAACCTGCCATCTGCTTGTTCGCCACCCCATGAGTCCCAAGGCCACGCCTGAGCGGGCGCCATGGTTACCAGAAAGTACTGAAAACCTGTGGATAGCGATTGTTTCGGAAACCAAAAGATTACACGTTGCACGTTTGGCGAGTTTACGCGTGAACTGTCACCCACATGGGTGCCGTCATGCTGTACGGTGACAGCTTTAGTTCTCAACAAGACCGTAGTTATGGGGAAGGTGATGGAGCGCGACTAAAACCCGTGTTTGATATAACCCAGCATCCTGTTAAAGCCTCCTGACAGGTCATTCCACAGATTCCTGGTAGGAATCAGAGCATAGAAAGCACTTTCACTTAACTGTCCTGTCTTGAAATTCTTGCTGAATGATTCTTTTAGCCTTTAACAGTCTGACTGTAGAGGAATCTCTATGTTTGACTGCTTACTTATGTTTTATGTTGTTTTCAGTGCTGCTGTATTTTTCTTCTTAGTATTTTATACCTATTATTGTTATAAATTAGGCTTCATTACATGTTGTACACTAATAAATAATGCAAGCAGATGAGCATGATAATGATACTTTCATATTATTTACAGATCAGGTTCTGAAATAGCTCAGGACTCACAGCTGTGCACTTGTGTGTAAGACGAGCCACCCAGGGATTCTATTCGTGCTGAGCTGAACTGAGTCCAGCAGATTGTCAAGGTCATCCCGACCGATGCTGGGATAGCGGGCGATTCGCCTCGCATGCTTCGGCATTGCAAGCCTGATAGCAGATAGAGTTACCGCATGATAGATAATCCTATCTTAATATGATCTGCTTCAAAAGCAGGGATCCCTCACATCGTCGGGTTACCAAAAAAACAGACTTGACATGTGTGTGATAATAAGTGTGTTCATCTCTTCTCAGATGGAGCGCGAGAAGGTCAACCTGCTGTCCAACCTGCAGGACTCCCAGAAACAGCTGGAGCAGGCGAACGGCGCCCTGTCCGAGCACCAGGAGAAGGTCAACCGCCTCACTGAGAACCTCAACGCCATCCGCAAGCTCCAAGCCAGCAAGGAGCGCCAGTCTGCCCTGGACAACGAGAAAGAGCGCGACAGCCACGAGGACGGCGATTACTACGAGGTGGACATCAACGGACCCGAGATCCTGGAGTGCAAGTACAAGGTAACGGCTTGACTGCGAGCAGCGGAATGAAGTGTTTGGATGAGGTCAGGCCGGAGAAAGTGAAATCTGAGCTTCCTGCTTCCGTAGGTGGCCGTGTCCGAGGCAGGAGAGCTGAAGGAGGAACTGAAGACCCTGAAGGCAGAATACCAGGCCTGCCAGTCACGCTACGAAGAGGAGCGCACCCGCCTGGAGAACGACGTCACCACGCTGGGAGAGAAGCTGTCATCTCTGGAGAAGAGCAGTCGTACTGAGAAGGAAGAGAAGGCCAAACTGGAGAAGGAGCTGCGCAAGGTAATGTGTTTCTGACTCGATTCTGATTTTTCTCGTTCTTCTTTCGACAAAGCCGACTAAACATTGCGTGTCTTTGTGTTTGTAGCTGAGTGACGTGGCGGGCGAGTCCCAGGGCAGTCTGAGTGTTGCTCAAGACGAGCTGGTCACCTTCAGTGAAGAGCTGGCCACCCTCTACAACCACGTCTGCATGTGCAACAACGAGACCCCCAACCGGGTCATGCTCGACTTCTACAAGGAGGGGAAAGGTGGTCGCAGCAGCCCGGAGGGCCGCGGGCGCCGCTCGCCCATCCTTCTCACCAAGGGCCTGTTCCCCGAGCCCGGCAAGGCCGACCTCAGCGACGGAGTCCCTTCGCCGGTCTCCTCCCTGCCTTCCCCCGTGTCCGACCACCGGCGCGAGCCCATGAACATCTACAACCTGGTGGCCATCATCCGAGACCAGATCAAGCACCTGCAGCTGGCCGTGGACCGCACCACGGAGCTGTCGCGCCAGAGGGTCGCCTCCCTGGAGCTCGGCGCCGTGGCCGACAAGGACAAGGAGGCCTGCATGGAGGAGATCCTCAAACTGAAGTCCCTGCTCAGCACCAAGCGCGAGCAGATCGCCACCCTGCGGACCGTCCTCAAGGCTAACAAGCAGGTTCGTTTTAATCCCCCCCACAGGTTTTGATACAACCGTATGCGTTTGTCCTTGATAGACGGGAACAAAATGCTATTTCAGGTCTTCTCAGCTGTCGCGGCAAATGCTTTGCAGACAAGATCTTTTAAAAACAGCGGTGGAGACGGCAGCTGTATGGCGTCAGCTGTCCCAAGTTTTTGTGAGATAAGACGAAGAGAACAGCCTTGAAAAAGCACAAACAGACTAATAACCCCGATCAGGAGTGTGTATACAGTTGCTCTGGTAGCCTTCTAAAGTATGTGTTTGGCTACTGTGTGACCTCAACAATACGGGCAGGGAAACACCTAATTAACTACACAAAACGTGTTTTCCAAACAATAAGCCAGCATTAGCAGCCCAGTTATTACCTTCAGGCCTCACATGTGTCTAAAATAAACACTGTGGGTTATATTAACAGAGATAGACTGCTTGCTATTGAAAAATAAACCCCCGACCGGCCAGCTGCTCCAATCTTGCTGTTCTTCTTCTCCACACCCGCAGACAGCTGAAGTTGCTCTCGCCAATCTGAAGAGCAAGTACGAGAACGAGAAGGCCATGGTGACCGAGACCATGATGAAACTGAGGAATGAGCTCAAGGCTCTCAAGGAAGACGCCGCCACCTTTTCCTCTCTCCGAGCCATGTTCGCCACACGGTAAGAAAGACGCCCAACCTTACAAAGCGGAAATAGGTTCAAGCGTTTTTCCAAGTGATCATACTGGGGAAAAAAGAGATCATTCAAGCAGAAGTTATTTTCTTTAATAGCTTGTACATTTTTTATAATTATTATATTTTTTTGGGTGGGTTATTAAAATGTAGGATACTATAATGCAACATGAGCACGTAGGTATTAATAGGTTAAATCGACTGCAGCACATTATACACCAGGTAAAGTAAAGACAGGATTACTGTCATCGTGTAATCCATGTTTACCATATGCTGACACTGTCACTGGGGTGGTGTCGTTTCTGACGCGGTTAAGGAGACTATTGTTTTTCACTCAAGGCCAGTGAGGGATTCTGTTTGTAATGATACCGACTGCGGAGCACAGAAGGTATCTAATCTGGGTATCACTTAAATATGTCACTTACGCATTGTTTTTGAGCAGTGACTTAGGCTGTGTGAGTGTGTGTGTGTGTGAGGGGGGGGATCAGATGGGCCGACACACTCACTAATCTCTTCTGATTCCATCGAGAAGCCGGTCAAAGGTTCTGTGCATAATCCCACCTCATCTTGGTCTGGATTACACATTCAACCCTCAACACAAAGCAGATCGAGTGCGCGCACACACACACACACACACTGTACGTTTGTTTACTGTGGACAACTTTTTATTGTGACAAAATACCAGATTGAGCATTTTTATGCGCTGACATGTCCGTCTGATGGTTCATTTCACACTACTCTTGCTTTTTTCAGTAGTTTCTCCAGTGTGAATTTTATCAAGGTGATAGTTCCCACTTATTTCTGTAAATGTTATGGTCCAGATGGCGGGGCTGACATGCCAACGCAGTCTTTTCTGTTGCATTTAAGACTCCCTTGCAAGCCACAGCAAAGCTCAGGCTGTGCAGATGGAGGAGTGGAGGAAGACGAGGGTGTGGAGAGACAGTACTGTACCGTGTAGGACACACACAAACACACACACACGCTCCAAGGAGTGTGTGGGCAGCTCAGAACCCCTCGTCTTACCCATACAGTAATCCAATACCTGTTCCTGCAGTGCACTTGCTGAAGTAACTCCATATACCTGCAACAGCTAATCAATTAGTAACAGGTGGAAAGCTCTTCTGTCTGCAAGTATGAGAGTGTGCAACGTCACGGGATTTCTGGTGCACTGCAGAGCCAGATGGCGACAGGAGACTCAGATCCTCCTTCTACTTCAGGAGACCACGAGCTGACAGGTCTTTGTTGCAACATTGCAGCAAACATCCATCCATTAGCTCAAGAATATCCCAGGTATAGAAAGGCCACGCCCTGAAAAGGTCACAGTTCATTACAGGTCAAACACCGATGCTTTCATTCACACCAGGCTGCCTGGAGAAAATCTTACACACACGTGCACAACAACAGCAGAGTCTGCACATTCTACCAACCTTTACCCTTCAGCGAAGGTGTGTGTGTGTGTGTGTGTGTGTGTGTGTGTTTCCATGAGCCTGCATATTCCTCCATTGATAATGATGTTTTTCCAGCCCTGAACCTCAGCAGCTCGCCGTGTTCATGGAGCCCATGCATGAGTTACATCCAGCCTGTTTATGGGATTCATGCATTGGTATGTAAATGTAGTCCCATACAGCACAGAGCTGGGTCAGGGGACTCTTTGAGAGGCTGGGGGACTTGCCCGTGCAGAGTTTCCCACACTCACCCCACCCCCCCCAGTCCCCCTTCCATCCTTCCTCATCGCCAAACACCCGGTTCTCTAGTCATCTGGAAAAGAAAGAGAGGAAGGAGCAGGCTTTCAGTTAAAGCCCACTACAGGAGCCTAATTTGACAGTCTCCTTTTTTCCGTCATGGTAATCACGGCGGTGACAAAGTCCGCAAGGCTGGATTTCTGAGAATTGAAAAACTCTCCAACACAAGCGATGTGTGGTCCCGCACAAAAGGCTAGAGAAATGAAGTGGCTCTGAAAAAGTGCAGCTTTTTTTGCGCTGGACTTCGTCTGATCTCACGCTGCAGACTATCACTTACTGTTATACACTTACATTATTCCATTCCGTGGGAATCTCATGAAAGAGAGACACACTTTAAAGTTTTCTTTAGTGTGTGCACGTGATTTTTACTTTTTTTTTTTCTCCCCCACTGTGTGCCTCTCCAGCTGCAGTCTCCGGTGTCGTGTTAACAATAAACTCCTGCCTCTTACATTCCTGAGACATGCCTCAACTTGCTTTCACCTTCTGCTCCCTCTGATTAACAGTCAAACCATTATCCAAGTCATATTTTCACCCTCCGTCGTCCTGCGATTCTTTTGTTGGGAGTTTTCTCTTTCTTTCTGTTCAGTCTCTGTGCTCTCAGATCTTCACTCACCATGTCCTCTGTGTGTGTGTGTGTGTGTGTGTGTGTGTGTGTGTGTGTGTGTGTGTGTGTGTGTGTGTGTGTGTGTGTGTGTGTGTGTGTGTGTGTGTGTGTGTGTGTGTGTGTGTGTGTGTGTGTGTGTGTGTGTGTGTGTGTGTGTGTTTGTGTGTGTGATATCCATCCCACCATGACCAATCACGTTCCAGACGAGGCCACAGCAGAGGAGGTTGTGTTTGTGAGTTCTGCAGGAGAATTATTGATCGTCCACTATGCTTATAGGAATGTTTAATAGTTGAAGCTTTTAGCTGCAATGAGTGACTGTAAAGCGCTTCGATAGTAAACACATAAAGTGCTTTATTGTCAGAAATCGCAAGTTTGTTGACTCGCCAACCTCAAAAGACCAGCCGCCGGCCCCCCACGCCTTTGTGCTTACAACACCCGATCAGCAGGCCGAGAAGGCTCCTATTGTATGCCCTCAAGTCTCACAATAAACTCCTGTTTTTTTTCCCGGGAAAAAAAAAAACCCCACGCCCCCTCACCCTAACGCAGGAGTGACTGAACCATCTGAAGGCGCACCAACCCCACACCCCCCCCCCCCCCCTCCAGCCCCTCCCGGGTCGCCGCCCCACCTCATACTGGGTTTAATGAAGTAGCACTGATCCCTTTTGTCTGGGTGTGTGTCCCACTGGGAATCAAGCTGCATACGCAAGAGGGGTGGGCATGGTTTATGTTTGGATGGTGGTCTGGGCAGGCCAGGGTTCACATGGCCCATGACCAAGTGCAGCCAAAACAGCTGCGGCTTCTGGTTACAGGTGACTTCAGCTCGCAGATTTGGCAGGTCAAGACTTTATTTTTATTTCAAAAGCTTACTGTTTGATTTTTTCTACATATTTTGTGACTCAGTTGATGCTTTTGCACTTAAAAAAAAAAATGCACGTTAGGTTGCATCTGAAGGGTTTGGCTGCATTTCAGTTGAAGAACGCCTGTCAACACGATCAACCCTTCCCTTCGCTGAGGTGTGTCAGTCATTACCAAAGAATGTCAGTCACACTGCGTTCTCAGCAGTTTTGAAGGGATGGATGTCTGAGACAAGCAGAGAGACAGTGACTAATGCAAGCAGAGAGAGAGAGAGAGCGAGACAGAGAGAGACAGAGACTTAATGGAAAAAAATGGCTTCAGTAAAGTGTACCTGGTGGAACAGCAGATGGAGTACGGTGATATGAATCCCCTCTACCTTGAAATCCTGCATTGTGACCTAGTTTTTACACCTGTCCAGTCATCAGCACTCACACACGTGCCAGGGCAGGGAGACCGGCGGTAATGCCGCAGTGCAGATATCAGTGAGGAGCAGCAGGAGGGAGACAGGATTCATATTTTGCACTCTTTCACACCTAGACGTTAGACGGGATGCAGGAATAGAGGTCACACTGTCTCACTTCAACTGGAAAAGCGAAGCTCAAGTGTGAACAGCATTTGCACCTCGGTCCTCTTCCCTCCATCGCCTCATGATACTCCCCCCCCCGCCCTCAGCGTCCTGCTCAGGTGACGCAGGCAGGATCTCCTCACTGACCCTTAGGTTAATGCTTTCATCCTTTGTGTGTGTGATCTATTCTTAACTTCTACCACACTTGCTTTCATATGTTTGAACCTCTTTCCGCCAGTTTTTAACAAATCTAAAAAAAACCAACAGATTTTAGTTCTTGAAGTATGACATCTGTAGTTCAAGCGTTTCAAATATCAGCACAACTGCTTGAAAATAGAGAAAACATGTTGGTTGATGGACTTTGGTGGATGGAGTCAGGAGTCAGGAGTTAATGCTGCAGCAGCTCTCTCAGGCCTGAGCTTTGTGGCTCAATGACGCCACCTGGTGGTGATGGGAGCTGCAGCATAAATGGAGGAAAGGTCAGTTTACAGCGCTGCCAGTTTTCATTCAGCTGTGGTTTCTCAAATTATTGCAAATATAGTAAGATCCTGTTGCATTTTCTCACATAAAAAAGGTGTGAAGAACCTTTCCTCATGGTATCTCTAGAGAAGAGACACTGGAACCAGTTGCCGAGCACGACCTTTGCGTCCCCGTGGACGTTTCTTTCACGTTTCTCAGCCTCAAGCGATGGCGTGCTTACTTGACCCCGACTCTCCTCTCCGTGTGTTTGCCTCCCGCAGCTGTGACGAATACGTGACGCAGCTGGATGAGATGCAGAGGCAGCTGGCCGCGGCGGAGGACGAGAAGAAGACCCTCAACTCGCTGCTGCGGATGGCCATCCAGCAGAAGCTGGCCCTGACGCAGCGCCTGGAAGACCTGGAGTTCGACCACGAGCAGACCCGCCGGGGGGGCAACTCCGGCCGGGCCAAGGCGCGCAAGGCCGCCGGCGGCACCGCCGGCAACCCCCACGTAAGTCAGAGTCTCACCTGCTCTGGCCTGCCGGAGCTCAACAACTCCATGCCCAACGGCATCCTGGGAGGCCCCGTGGTTTTCTGCAGTGAGAAGTACAAGATCTACTGCGACTGAGGCGGCTGCAAACGTCCGCACGGGACTGCTGTGTACAGAGGGTGGGGGGGGGGGGGGGGCGCCGCGCGCGCGCGCCGAACCCTCCCCGCCTTAGTGTTAAAGAGCCCCACTCGCTCGCTTTAGCTCCCTGGCCGGCCCGCGCTGTGTGACTAACCGGCTGCTCGTGTGTGCTAGTGTAAACGCTTAGGGGAATGCAGATGTATGTACAGTGTGCACTAGACGTTTGGACTGTAGTAGACATATACGGCATGTGGAATATAGGGCCCCCGGTTATATTGGGGGGGTGTAGTGGGTGTTCTGGAGTGTCTATTCTATCCGCTGTCATGGTGCTGTACGTATGATGTAAAAGGTGGCAGCTTCTGTGCTCGTTCGTTCTGACCCCCTGAGTGGCTTGCCTAGTAACATTAACACATCTTTGAGGGGGGGGGGGATGGAGACATGTGAAGAGGATGTCATTGAAAGAGACGAAAGATGACATCCTCTGTTGTTTGACTTGTCTGCTGGCATCGGTGCTCCTTTGGAAAAGAGAAAAAAAGCCCCCCGCCGCTCCCTTGCCTCTCCGTCCTGGCGCCCCCAGGACCGGCCTGCGCTCAGCGGCCCACTCTCTAACGAAATGTTTACAATAAGAAAATAAAAGAATCGAAAATATGCAAGCTCCCTCTGCCTTCCGGCTAGGGGAGCATCAATGTGATTCAACTCAGAAATTCAGAACTCATCCGTGGGCTATTGGTATTGCGATGGCAACGTCCGGGCAGAAAAGGAGCACCTGTGACCACGGGTGTTTATTTCAGGATCATTTTAAAAGCTGTGATGCTAGCACACCAATCCTGTAGGGTCTGTAGAATCGCATGGCTTTTGCAGCTGAAAACGCTTCTGAGCTTTTTCTAACCTTTTTTTTTTTTTTTTTTTCTGTCGTCGAGCGCGTGGTACAAGACAAGCTCCTGTACTGCAGGGCTCGGCGTTGTAAGATGAAGAGTTATTTGGTGTCTGGTGAAATACAGGAGGGCTGTCTACTCCATGTGACCCATTACGTTGCGATGGATTCTCTCAGAGCCATATTGCAAGAGGCGGAAAGGAAGTTTGACAAATCGATCTCCACATCTAAATTAAGTGCACTTCAGCATATAGGTGCCTCAGGTTCCTGCTTCTGTTAAAACGGACACAAAGATTACTGTGAACAGAGATACAATATAGTTTTGATCAAAGAAGATTTTTTTGTAAGAAAAATATGGAGCAAATCCTCGAAGAGCACAAATCAAACACAAAGAAACTCACATCTGGACAATAAATCTGCAAACGAAAACCTGGCGAAAGTGCCTGTCAACCCCAAACACTTGATATATTTATCTATCTATCTGTTGATGTAAAGCCCCGTCCTCCTGTTTCAGCTTCAGCTAACAACCTTCTTTGGCTTCCTTTCCCCCGTCTGCCCTCTGCTCTATTTTTAGAAGCTTGCTGAGAGCTCCCGAATAATTTTCTGTGTGGCTGAAACCTGTTTTTTCCCCCCTCATGTCTCTAACCCGTGTCTCGTCACCCGGTCACGATGACGACTTTCTCTCTCGTAGATTGTCAGCAGCTTGCTCCCCCAGCATCACCACTCACCCTTTAACTAGAAAGAGGAAAAACGGGGAAATTTGCCCTCTGAATAATTTTGTCAGGTAACGTCCTCGCATACGCTGTGTTTTCTGACCGATTATTATTTTTTTGCCTGTGTGTAAATCTCAGTGTTGAAATGAAGAGCCCTCATATGTGTGTGTGTGTGTGTGTGTACTCTGAGTTTAACCACTGCAAATGGAGGGCGTCTTTTCTTTTTTTTTTTTTTTTCCTTTGTCTTTCGGTGTGTGAGGACAAAGCAATGTACTGTTTTAGTATTGACAATAGCTTTAAACCCTTGCAAGCTAGTATTACGCAAATAGGAAAAATATGAGTGGGGCTTGTGTTTAATACATCCATGTACTGCTTGTGGATCATAGACACATTAGCTTTATGATGCAGAAAGCAGGGTTGATGTGAGGAAATCCTGCAAGATTTATACGAACTTTGCATTTTCTACGACTAAGCTATATATTGAACTCTATATTCTTAATGTGATCCTATTCAGGTTGCAATCTTGCAGGATGCTACGACAGTATTTCTTCCTCTTGATGACAAATAGAATGAACAAGTCGTCAACCCTGCTTGACACGTGCATCCGTAAGCCACAGCACACAGCATGGAGACAAGGCTAATCGTACACGTTAGAGCAAAAAAGAACAAAAAAAAGAAAATAGAGAAAAAACAACCTCCCGAGAGGTCACTCACTCTTCTGTTTGAGATTCACCTAACTTAACAAGTGCGATATATTGTGTTTCTATCGGTTTGCGCTGACAGAATAGGTTCGGGGGAGTAGAGGAGGGAGATCTACCCCTGTTGTAAACCAGCTCCTGGAAAAGGAGATAAGAGAGCTGGACACGATGGTGAAGAAAACCAGATGTCTGGCCGATACCGGCGAGACATTAGCCCAGGATTCTCCCCAGGGAGAAACTCCTGCTGACATTTGGAGGAAAAAAAAAATAGAAGAAGAAGAAAGCCTGTTTCTT
The DNA here is from genome assembly GCF_902148845.1 of Salarias fasciatus. Taxonomy (NCBI): domain Eukaryota; kingdom Metazoa; phylum Chordata; class Actinopteri; order Blenniiformes; family Blenniidae; genus Salarias; species Salarias fasciatus. Next base: position 18,924,184 of record NC_043764.1, on the reverse strand, counting down.
GGTCAAACAGTGGACATTGATTCAAATTAGCTGAGGCGACGACCCTTTTCCCCTGTACAGGTTTTGTGGATTCAGTGAGCAATAGATAGATCCCAGGATGTGATAGTGACTAGAAACCCCCCCTCCCCAGGATAGATGAGCTCCCACTTTGCTCCATCTACTTTGAAATCAATGTCCGGCTAACCTGGCGCCGTTGCAACGCGCCGCCTGAAACTCTCCTCCTACCTCTGCCTGCAGGCTCCTCCCACGTCACCTCTTAAGTTTTCTGTCACACGTTGCATCTCGTTTCTGATTTCCTCATAAGCCTGCATGTCTCAGACATAAGCCGTTGCTCTTCAGCTTGCATGGTCGGTGTGTGAGAGACTATCGTGTCTCCTGAGGGACGCGGCTCCGCTCCGTCCTGACGTGTGAGAGATCTTGGTACTTGTGAGTCATTGGCTTCCTAACTTCATCTGCAAAATTTAACTTGTGGCGGTTGCGCTTTCCCGCCATCGGCTCCTCTCAAACATATCGACGGCGTCGATATTTTTTTTATTTTTTTTTTTTGGCGCCTAATAACTTTGCTGTGTGCTGCTTCGACTAACTCCGGCCGCCACCTGCCGCCGGCCGCCTCTAACAAGCCGCTCTCCAGTGACCCAGAATGCTAACGATGCTTATCGTCTGTTTGTTTCTCCATTTTTGCAGTAATTACAGTAATTCTGCGCCGGCGACGACGTACCGACACGAGGTCTGTTGTGGCGGCTGATTGGCACGGGCGAAAAGCGTTAGCACCGTAGGCTATTTGGACTCGATAAACTACAAAACAAAGTGAAAACACAAAACAGAATACACTGATTTTTAAGTCCAAATGAGTTTATCTCATTTTGCTTTCGAATACTAAAAAAAAAAGCACATTTTAACGACACTGCCTTGTTACTTTATTGCGTGCAGCTGCTGTGGAAGCCGATTCCTCACAAGTCCAATGAAACAAAGAGTGTGATTGGCTGATAAAACCCTCCAGGGGACACGGGGTTGTTTCTCAACATGAATCACAAGCTGTTTTATTTGGCTTAAGTGTTTTTTTTTTTCTTTTTTGTTTATTATTTTCATAATATGTGCACTTTCATTATATAGGAATTTTAACGTACTATTATTAACCAGTAGGAAAAGCATGGTAGTACTATGGTTTGTGAGTTATCCAGTTTAGACTATGAGACTATAGGATGAGACGTCCTCCTCAATTTAAATTCAAAGCTACTTTTTTTGCTCAAAGTAAAGGCTCCACAAACCACAAACGTACTATGATGACTCTGTCCTCAAGATTTTATCCATCAAGTAATCATTCTGATGTTTTGTTACATATGTTAAGCTGTTCTTTTTGTGTTTGTTCTACTGCCATGTTCTACACAAGAAAAAAAAAAATCCAGGGTGATCAAATTCTGGGGTTTTTTCATGTATTTATTATTCCTAGGAATAGTTCAAAATTTACAAGATGAAACTTGACGACGCTCTGACTAAAGTAGGTAAGTTGTGTTCCGGGAAAGAATTGAGTGGCACGACGCGCTTTTTCTTTTCCCGAGCTTCTTACCGAAGGGCGTCCCACTGAAACGGGGTCACTGGCTCACAGAATTCTCTGCAAGGGCGACGATTAAAATTCCAAATTGGAATTGTTTCATTCTCTCTTCGTTTTATCGTGCCGAATCTCGGCACACCGTTTAGGTCGAAAAGAATCAAGACTGGGAAGGAAGGCAGGCCGCCTCTGAGAAAAGGCGTTTGCTGGGGCCGTGGCGTCTCCCAGCGAGCGCCGGGGTTTTGCTTTTGGTTTGTTTAGCTCTTTGTTTCTGACCAGTAGTGCCTTTCATTGTTTCAAGGGAGAATCTTAGGCTAGTGTTTTGTGTTCCTGTTTTTTATAGGTGAGGACTTTGGGTTCAACTGTGAGCAGCAATAAGCGCAAAAGGGAATTTGCCCCTTTTTTGCATGAGTGAGATATTAGTTTTGAAATTAGCTCAATAAAACTGAAATTGCATTGAATTCTGCAGGTCAGTGATCCACTCAATAAATTCAGGGGTATTAAGAAAAGGTTGGTTTTTTTTGTTTGTTGTTGGGTTTTTTTTTGTTTTTGTTTTTTGTTTTGTTTTTTAAATCAAACTTTGGGAACCAAAAGAAATCCCTTTGGCCTCCTGTTATTGAACAAATGACTCCAAGCATCTGTAATGTGTTGGGGTAGCTCAGTGTACTATTGGAAACATCTATGTATCTCTAGCTTTGTTTGGTGAAGGTAATGTGTTATCAATAGTATTGTTGAAAAAATGTGCAGAGAGCGCATTTTGTCTTTCCTTTTTTTTCCAATTTCAGTTTTGTTTGTTTTTTTATTACTCTTGAATTTTTTTCTTTTTTCTTTTTTTCTTTTTTTTTTTACATCATCTTTAAGCATTATGTTTTCAGGAAACAGAAAACAAATCTGGCATCAACAAGCTTGAATAGTGCCATGATAGCCAATGCTTGTTTGTTGAGGCATTAAAGTTACCAATATGGTTTGAGAAGCTAAAAGAAAAAGTGCAATTTAGATGCTGTTTTACATTTATAAAAAGAAAGAGACAAAGTTTTCTGTTTGCTGGAAGCGATAGCATTGTGATAATAAAGATTAGCTGTGCAAACTTTATATTGTCATATTGTGTTTCAGTATTGATCCATAATAAGAATTTGATATCTTTATATGAAAATAACAACTTCACCTGTATGTTGGTATTTATTTGAATTGTCATGCAGTACTGTATTCTTATCAATAATGTGCATTATGATTAGTGGCATATTGATTACGACTAAATGTCATATGCATGTTTCTCAGATATGGGACCTTTACACAGAATTGAAAACAAACATGGAAAACTTTTGTCAGGGTGGTTAAAAATTTAAAAAATGGGGTGGAAAAAAAAAATTAAAAGAGAAAGTTGAGTCTAATGTATTACTGCTGAACTAATCCTCTGGAAGTGTTTTGTTTGTTTTCTAGCTGAGAGGTGGTAAGTCTGTGTAAGGGTAGTCATACTGGCTAAAATCAATAAATGTGACTTAAGTTCCAGTTTGTTTGTGTGTTATTTATCATTTTTGCGCAGCAGCAGCATGTAGGGGGTTAAACTGTGAAGGCTCTCGGAGCGGTCCCAGCTGTGAGCAAGGGGAAGGGGAACTTCCCAGCTGTCTGCACGGCTCCAGGACACGATCACATTTCACACAATGCACAAAACACCTCCACCCCTCCTCCCAAGACTCCCATCTCTCTCCCTCCCTCCCTCCCTCCGCCGTTCCTCTGCTGTCTCACTTAAACGTCGCTCCTCCCCCCTCCATCCTCTGCCTCTCTCTCTGTTTTCCCATTTTTATTTCTCTCCTCTCCGTCTGAAGTTACGCCCCCTCAAAGATCGGACCCAGATTCCTCCTGACCTTCGGTACAGCCAGCATTTCCTCTCCAGCCTCTGGAGGCTGATGCTCAGGCCCAAGATTTCTTTTTGTTTGTTTTTACAAATATATGCTTCAAGATCTTTCAGAAGGCAATCCACACTTGAAAACAAGACTCTTTATAGCTCATATATATGCTCACATTCACATACATTTGCAGGCACTGATTAGCGATAAATGCATCGTTTTAGACTTCAGAGGGAAACTGGAGAAAACCCACGCACAGGAAAAACAAAACATAAAACACACTCATAATGCCCCAAAGCCAGGACTCGACCCAGAGATGATCTGGCTCAGGCAAGAGTGGAGCACAGCTGTGGCCATCCATTTAAACTGATATGCATGTGAAGCACTTGATTTTCAACAATAAAGAAATTGTTATAATCATTTCCTAAACTTAATATATTGATATAATTTAATGCTGGATATTTTTAGTCTATTTCCACTGCATCAGATGAGATGAAGTACTTCTGTATCAACATCACCACACACACACAAAAACACACTAATTTTTCAGGTTTAATTTTTATTTGACAGTCTAGAGAATCACAGGACCGCAGCATGCTTCAAACGGATCCTGCTCTCACGCTGATCTCCCGACACCCAGGTCCATCTTATAAAATAAGAACATTAAAGTTACATTAAAGCTCTTTGGCCTCATAAATCTTTTCATTATTAGAATGTAATCAAGTCTCTTCTTGGAGGTTTAATCAAAATATATTTTGATGAATTCTCAAGTGGTAAAATGTGATTGTTTTGCCTTTTTGAATATTTTTTTAAAGATATTTCAATTCATCCACCTTTGTTAGTTTCCCTTTATAAATATGTTGCTTTTCATTATCAACAAAGCATCTTTTAATTTCCATAATAGGGGAACTACTTCAAACCATGTAGTTACTGACAAGCAAAGAACTATCCTGTGGTTGGTTTCCAAAAGCTCCTCGATTTAATAAATTGAACATGACACATACAGTCTAAGGGTGAAATGTGTAAATCTGACATCCCGAGAACTTCAGTGTTCAGAGTTCAGTGATAGGATCTAAACAGTTTTTTATATATATACATGTATAGTCATGTCAAGTTAAGTTGGACATGAAAGTAAATGACTACAGCAGCATTTCTGGCAGACAGAAATGGAATGATTTCAGCATATAATTGAAGCAGAAAAGCATAGCATACCATAAAAATCCAATTTTCTGTTACTGATCAAATTCTAAAAAAACCTGCTTGATATGACACTTCCAATAACACTGTCAAAAGTTTCCCCTATAGAGCCATTTGAGACTCTTTTAAACTCAATGTCGTGGTAAAACTGGTGCCATGTTGATTCCCAGTTATTAAAATCATCAATCAAACTTAATTTTCTTAACTCTCATGCAGGTTATTACAAATCAAAGCGTTTCACAGATGATTTTTAAAGTGATGACAGGACAAGATCCACAATCCAACAACTTTTATTTTTATCTACACACACACACACTCTCTCTCACTTTCTAATGTGAATTAGTTCCATTAAACCAGCTGCAACCATCTACCATATGTCCGGCTGCGGGAGTATTAATGGGAGCCGGAGGTCAGAGGTCAATCCGCTGACAGCCCATGACATCACTGGAGGAACAGTGCAGCCTTTGTTGGTGCCAGTCGTCTCTCGTATCCTCCCTGAACCGGCAGAGGAAATATGGGTCAGTGGGCTCCATTCCATGGCATCAGGCCCGCTCTGTTAGCATGCAGGTGCTGCGGTGCTGCTGCTGCACTGTATATGGAGAGAGGGACTCGCTCGCGCAGCTGTTTCACATTTCAGCTGATGCACTACTTATTTCCACCACGTGGGGTCTCTCTATGACAAATGTTAGCATCTCCAGGAGCAGCTTGAGTCCACATAAAGTTTACTCCAGGGTCCTGTGTTAGGCCTTAAAAGAGAGGCCAAGTGTTTGCTCTGTCCTACAAAGACTCTTTTTTTTTTTAATGAGTGTCATGTGATGAGTCCACGTGGAGCCTGAAGGGCTCAGAGAGCCTCATCAGCTGGTCTGGGTGAACAACACCAACCATCAAGGTGGCACGTGTCTCACATGGACTGACTTTGAACACAAACACACACAGATAAACACATTTCTGTAGATGCAAACGCCACAGAGGACGTTAGCAGGCCGATGGCCGGCGGGGCGTGAGCTCAACCTCCTGATGCATCAAAACATTCTTTAGTGCTGACGGTGTGCGCGCGCAGGGCGTGAGCGTCGTCCTCGCTGTGAGTCAGGCTGTACTATCTCCACTCTGCTGCTGGTGGGGTGTCCGAGCCGACGGCTTTCCTCGCGCCAGATGGAAGCGTTGATTCAATCGGTATGAGGTTTTAATTTACACATGAAAAGGAGTGAGAGAACGGAGACTGGCACCTCGAGTCTCGAGTGTGATCAGTCACAATTGGGGAATTCACACCAGCAAGAGTTTGAGATAGGTGTAAAACAACCTCTAGGTAGCTCATCTCACACTTCTCAGCTTTCGCATGTGCCGCTCAAATACTCCATTTTAATTGCCTTTGTTCATGGATCTCTTTGTTTACATCCCTCCTTGCTCCCCTTCACTGAATGACGCTCTGCGGTGGAGAGTGATGAAGCCCCAGGGATGCGGAGCAGAGGATGTGTCCTGGGGAGACTGTTTGGCGTTCAGCCTTTCAGCGGACCAGCATGCCCTGGACGGACTGACGAGCAGCTCCATGCGTCCACGGGCACTGCAGCCCCCGATTGTGTTCAGTCATCCACAAAAAGCTCGGCCTTTCAGGCTCTGTGCTGGTGTATTAAACTTATTAAAGTATTTTTTGTCTCCAAGTCATGAGTTGTAAATGATGTGATTATGATGCAGACAAGAAGGCTAGAAGAACTGGAATATATTAATGTAAGATAAAGAGGAACACAAGTTAATAATGTGGCCTTATTCTTGGCTTGCAGCCAGACGGGGAGTCATTATCTGAGATCCGGCTGTTGTCTGTGCCAATCTGAGGCTGACGACAAGTGTGCAGCAGCAGCAGCCACAAAAAGGGGTTAATGGTGCGTGGAGGAATAGACACACTTTGTAAAAGAAGGGGCGGGGAGGCTGCACAGAGACACAGACACACAGAGAGTTACAGAGGATTAGCTGCCAAACACACTCTGAAAATGTGATGAAAAAGTGGTATCACTAATGAATACCACTACTTGTATGAAGTATTTAAGTATTTAAAGTATTAGGAGCAAAACCGCAGAAGTAACGAAAACGGAAAGAAGTGTGCCTGGGTTCAGTTTAACTGTTGTGACTGCTTGGCATGGAGATAAATACATCAGCTGTATCTGCAATGATCTGCTCCATGTTGTCAACACTGTATAACTTTCTATGTGATAAATCAATCTTGTGAATTGACGATGTCCTCAAATAAATGCATGAGAACGTTTGAGAAGGTCACGTTGGTGCAATACCACAAAACCATCTGTGTGTGTGTATATATGTGCATAATGCATGTGAGTTGACTGCAAGTTGATGCTTTGTTTTAAGCACCTTGTGCAAAAACTGCACGAACAACTGATAGTTTAAAAATACCTCAAGCATAATGCATTTAATGACCTTTGTATTAACAAGTAATTCATCTCTATTAACATTTTAATTGTCAGGATGAAAAAATACTAATGGGATTAATGTCTCATGTCAATAAAATTACCACATTTGTGAAATGCAAGAGGGCACAAATGTTGTCTTTATCAAGCTGATAGATAAAAGAGAACATGCAAGCATATATTTAAGAGTGAATACACATAAATACCTTTTCAGGAGAGTTGTTTTCTACTGCAGAGGATGCTGGAGGCACCACAGATGACCTTTACTCAATGATACAGCATGCGAAACGCCACACAACCTCTAAAAGACTACTTTTACATGAAATATGACAAACAATAACTGTAATTGATAAATTCCTTATTATTTTTTATCTAAAGGTTGAAAAAAGCAAACTAGGAACTCTAAATAATCGGTTTAAAAGTGGAGGACAGGCCCTGCGCGGTGAGTTGGAAACGCATTGCCAGTCCACATTCGTGCTCGTGCAGATTTTTCTGTTTCCACGCTAATAGGCAGGCAGATGCGAAGTTTTCAGAGCAGAGCCATCGACTGAAATAGACCTCATCCTTTCCGTGCCTTCACGTGACATCCCGTGTCATGCCCCCGTGCCGCCGGGCAACTCCGAGCGTGCGTAAAAATAGGAGGAAAAAAAAATGAAACGAAGAGTTAAGATGGGCTCGCAAATCTGTTTTGAAGAGGAGTAGTTGGTTAAGAGGATTAATTCAACACGCGTGTTGTTGGTTTTCTTTTTTTTTCAAAAGTATTTATTTTTAGGCTTGCGCTCAATGAATGGGGGTTCTCGTGCTCGCGCCTCGCACCGGCGGGAGCGCGCACAGTCCCTTTCTTTTTTTTTTTCTCCTCCAGCAGCCAGAGAGGAGCGAGAGAGCTCTGTCTCCGGAGAGAGAGGAGAAAGGACTGCATGGAGGAATATACTCATTTTATTCTGCACAAAAACTGACCCGGATAACATCTCCTGCGCCCGCGAGGAAACAATGAAGTGTCCTTAGCGGGTTTTAGTGTGTTTTTGTGTCGGTGAGCAGTGGGGGAGAAGAGGGGGGAGCTCTGAAGTGCAGGCGCTCCTCCGAGTTTTGTTTCCAGTTGCTCCGAGAGAAAGACGGGTTCAGCGGAGAGGAAGACCGGAGAGGAAATCTGTGCAAAATGCAGGGGGGCTCAGCCACTGGTAAGTCAATTAATCTCAGCAAATATTCTTTCTAAGTCTTTATTTTTGGATTTAAGAAAAAGAAAGTAATAACTGTGCGGTTTTCAGAAGTTGTTTCCGAATGGCCTCGGCCAGTATTGCGCACAGGAGTTGAATTCCGAAATGCTTTTGCCAGCTGTCAACGGGGCAGCTGCAGGCCCGCATCAGCTCCAAAACAACGCAAAAAAAAAGAGAGAGAGAGAGAGAGAGAGGAAAGTTGAGTCTTTTACTCTTCAGGCTGCTTCATGGTGATCACAACTGAGAGGAGCGATTAAAATGTGGAGGCTTGAAGCTGACAGGGCAAGAAGTGGAGCAGCGCTGTGCCAAACGCTGAGAGAGGGGAGATCTGACCTCACTGTTGCCCCAATCTGACACAGAAACCCCCCATCTCTCTCTCTCTCTCTCTCTCTCTCTCTCTCTCTCACACACACACACACACACACACACACACACACACACTATCTGAAGTGTGGGTGACAAGAACTCAAATTGTAACCACACTGAGTTCAATGATAAGAAGAGTCATTCACTGTACTCCCTAGTGTGTGTGTGTGTGTGTGTGTGTGGCCATGAGGCTCCAGACTCCCTGTGAGGAATGTGATTTGAGGAGTAGAGGACAGTGTGTGTGTGTGTGTGTGTGTGTGTGTGTGTGTGTACGATGCAGCTCATGAGATTAGGACTCTGTTGAAAGTGTCAGTGAGTGTGTTTGTTTGTCCATCTGTCTTGTGCGATTGTCGGAGGATGTGTTGGTGTCGGAGGAGGAAGACTGTGTGGTTTCCTGTCAAGCATTGTGGGCCGCTAGAGTACATTTGATGGAGAGATAAATTTATGAACCTTGGCCGCCTTCCTTTTCCACCGCCGTCTCAAACGAGTGGTGCTTGCTGTCGTTCTTTCTTTCTTTGTATCTTCATTATTCACCATGTCCACGTTACGGTTTGTGTGTTCTTTGAATGACAGATCTGGGACATTTGGTTTAATAAATCGACCACAATGAGGAACTCTAAGAAAATAAACGCCATCGAAAATTCAGCTAAATCTCCAGATCTTTCGGTGAGGCCTCGGAATAAAGCGTGCAGACAAAGAAGGGGGGGAGGGAATAAAAGTGGAGGGAATGTGATGGAGACGGAGTGCTGATGGGACGGTATCGGGCTGCAGCAGAGGTGAGCTATGCAGAGAGAAAAAGAGAGGGTGTTTGTTGTGAGACTCAGGGGAGGAATTGATCTGCCGTCCTCCTGGCTGACTTTCTTTTTCCGGCAGTCCGGCTGTGTATCGTGTCTCTCCCACACACACACACACACACACACACACACACACACACACACAGATATTCATTCCCAAGGCTTTGCCCTGTTTTTTGTTTTGTTTTTCTTTTACATTTCCCCGTTTCTCTCCCACACTGTCCCAGATCAATCTCTGCCCCCTCACCCTTCTGCTTTCAACCCCCACATACACTCAGCATTAAGCACTCACTGCAACTGCCATCAGATGAAATATTTTATTTTTTTTTTGCTGGAGTTTCCTCCGCTCTATTTCTTCCACATGGGAACCCAGACCGGCCTGCGCTCCCTCTAATGCTTATTTTTTTGTGTGTTTACGATGGGAGGGTCAGAAGGGTTGTAGGCCGCTTGCATTTAATCATTGGAGAATCTAATAAAACAAACCACATCACAAATAGGCTGCGGCGGGATAGATAGCAGGCCTCTCAGTTTGAGGTCCACCTCAATCCTCAGAGCTTGTTTCCAGCTCCATAAACTCTTCTGACACGCTTCAACCTTCACTCTCGTTCCGTGTCGCGTTTGCTCTACATTTCCCTCGGACGTGTCCTCCTCTCATGTAGGCCAGCGGTGGTCCTCGGAGCTCCAGCGCAGACGTCCAGGCTGCCTGTTTAGGTTATTTATTATTAACAAAAGCTATTCGGCCGGTCCGTGTTTGACCGGGCCAATGCAAACATCTCCCCTGTGTGTTAGATAAACACACAGCACAGGAGTTAAAGATCAGGATGGTGAGAGTTTTATCTGCCCAGCAGACCAAAGTGGGAACCGCCACCAGTATTTTGGGTTGTTGATGAGGATGGAGAAAGGAAAAGGATGTATAGGCATTGCAGTAGTAATAATCTCATCTTTTGCTGTGTTTGTGCTGTCGTGGACTGGCAACCCAAGATGGATGGATGGATGAATTGATGAAGCTGTGGTTCCCAACCGACGAGCCTATCTGTGGGCACCGCAGGACTACGTTAAGATTTATAGCACAGTCTGGAGCAGACCTGGGAAACTTCCCATTGCCTTGATTTTCGAGGCTCCGTCTTGAGAGTTTGAACATCTGTCAGCACTTGGCTTCATGTTTATGCAAAGTATTGATCGGAGAGAATCGACAGACAATATGTTGCCTTCAGGGATTTTCAAGGAAATTAAGGCCGGGAAGCGCTGGTCTAATGCACAGTGGGTCCATCTCATTACAACAGACCTAAAATAATGTTTTTCTTTCACATAGCTGTGCCTCATCTTTATGTTGTTTCTGATTGCAGCACCATGAACAGTGGTTAGTGCTTTTGCCTCGTGGCAAAGAGTTTGAGTCTGGTGACCAATGGGGTTATTGTGAATGTGTTTGTGTTTGTCTCTATCAGTGTCAGCGTGTGAATGACTGTACAGGGTGTACCAGCCTTTTAAAGTGGGTACAAGAGATGGAGGAATGGCCGAATAAGCTGCTAGTGTTGGCCAAGTAACTGTGTTTTCATATCAAGAATTGGCAATAAACAGCGAGTAGGGATTTCCTTGGGCAAACTCAATCTGCTGTCAGGTGAGGTCAGATTGACACGGTGAGATTTAGCCTCTGGATGGTCTGAACAGAATGTATGAGATTCACTGTGGTAGAAACAAATTGTCAAAAGTCAAATTTGCACACTTCAACATTTCTAATAATAAGTAGTAAGTAATTAAGTTCCTATAATACTGACGAAACTTGTCACATTTTACAGTTTTCGGTCCACTTATGAACTGGTTATTTGTATTAAATAATCTCCGAAAGTGTGGGTTTTTCTTTCCAGAGACGAAGTGAATTCTACAGAATCAGATTTGTTTTTGTAATTCTTGGCTGAATGTGGCCGATGACTTTTCTTTTCCTTTTCTGTATATCTGGTCCTCTGCAAGACATATTTGATCAGTAACCACTGGATGTGATGCTGCTTATGGACTGTGTGTAAATGACTGGACATTCATAAAAGCAAATTGATCCGTTCCGGCAAACTAAACTAATAAGCTGGAATGCAGATGAGGGGTTAAAGCATAAACAGCGTAAGTTTCCAAATCAGATAACACTTGCATTGCATGCATCGTACAGACTCACTTGGTTGATGATTCCAAGAATGGCTCACCTGAACCAGTCTGGGTTGTGTGTGATCTGCGACTGCAGCTTCGCATCTTCCTTAAAAACAATATTTAATGAACCCAAAAGCTAATGTTAATTGTCAGGTGAATAAGCACGGCTACAAAGTGTGAGTGATTGCCTCTATTAGTTTGAGTTGTTCAGTTTCATGTTGATAATGTGATCATCTTGTGAAGAGGTACAAACTATAAGTTCCTGATGCGTGTCTTCACTTCCTAAAACGTTGCTATCACCGGTGACTACTATCACCTACGCAGAAGCAGAAAATGTCCTGATTAATGCTGACCAGCCGAGTGTAATCCCGTGAGAACCAGTCTCTCACACATCCCTGCACCCCTCCACTCCTCCGTGTCTCTTTCTTATCTGTGTGAGTGTGTGTTTAAGACGGCGTGACTCAGTTTCGGAGCCATTCAGAAGCTCCGGGCTCTTTCCCAGCTCGCCTGTGTGTCACATTGATTCCCTTAATGGTGGTCATGTGTGAGTCCTGCTGCTGCAAAGGCTTCAGAGAAGACGTCCCTGCAGTTTGTGCTCAGTTGAAGAGAGGTCTCAGTCGCAAGAGATCGACTCTCTTTTCAGTCACTTTTTCTGGACCGTCACTCCAGAAAAGATCTTCTTTTAGTTTGAGCCTGCCTTGTCTCTTGATGAGACAGTGCTTCGTTAGGCTTGGTGGTGAGACGTAAGTACGGCGAGGCAGGCGGAGGCGGGGAACATTTTGAAGTGGGTGCCATCAGAAGCTGTTTTGTTTTTGCGTTTTCTCTAAGTGCAACAGTTACAGTGAGCATGTCGCGGCTGACACTCCTGTCAAACAGGTTCCTGAGTCATTTGCAGACGTGTTGCTTTGACAGGAGTGTGTTCACCTCCCAAACATTCTTGTTATGTAATTACGCTCTGCTATAATTGAAACAATCCAACTCATCCACGCCTAGTTTCATTTCAGAGGCAATACTATGTAAAGCATTCAGAACCTTCCGGAAAAGTCAGATCGTCACAGCTTCAATACACTTACACCTGCTGGAGATATTCAAGGTATTTTTTTCCGTCATCTGGGGTAAATCTGACAAGGCGATATAATCTGTGACCCATATTCAATACAGCTTTAACAAACTCGGGGTGGCAGGGCGCTTGGTTTGATGCCAGCTGGCTGCGGGTGCAGGCGGGTACACTCTGGACAGGTGGTCAGGCACAAAGAGGCAGACAATCAAACACAATTACACGCTTGCAGACAATTTGGAGTCATCAATTAAGTAGCTATTGAACTGTTGGAGGAAACCGGAGTATCGGGTGAAAACTCTCACAGAGAGAGAGAAAGAGAGAAAGAGAGAGAGAGAGAGAGAGAGAACGTGCAAACTCTGTGACCCCTAAAGCAGGACTCGAACTAGAGATATTCATAATGTTTGGTGAGGTTGCTACAGACACTACACCATCTGGCTTCATTTCAGCTACAAAGTTTTAAAGAGGAAATCTAATTTCTGTGTCTTTTCTTCATCACCTTATTAGATCAAATTAGTTTCTTTGAGCGCTGAGGCCTCAGTCACATGACAGTGTCACCTTGAATGGCAATCTAACAGGTACTGGTCACTGTAAATATTTATATCATGTTGTTCTCTGTGCATTCTTGTGGTTTCATTACAAAAACAAACAACAGCACCCACTAGTGGCCCTGTGGGAAAAGTTTTATCACTTTCAGCATTTCTGCTATATCTGTGTGAACGGACATAATTTCCAAAATGTTGCAGTCGAAATGTGAAACTTTTATGAAACTATAATTCAACGACTATACATTTTCACTTGAAATATTCTGTCAACAGGGCCCCAGACAAATTTTATCCGAAAGATATATATATATATATATATATATATATATATATATATATATATATATATATATATATATATATATATATATATATATACATATATATATATATATATATATGTTGTTTTTCTTGATATTTCTAATAAATTGAATTTAGATTTTGAAAATTATCTTGTTTACATTATTCCGGTTTATCAGTGTGGGACTCCTGTGCTGTGATATTTGTCCTTTGATAAAGAAGCAAAGTTATCAATAAACAAACAAGCCAGTGAGACTCAAACAGGAAATATGTCATGTAAAATTGTCAAGAGCCAGTAAAATAAATATCGGTATTGATTAAACAAAAGAACAATACTCATGTGAATGAACTGCAGATATATTAAGAATATTTGTGGCGACTAATTTGTCTGTCAACTAAAATTTGAATCAAGTGAGTTCATTAAAAAATAATGCAAGTTGTATTATATATTTTGTTAAAACTGCATTATAATCTAATTTTTTTTTTCTTAAACATGCCAGTAACTTGACATTCAAGTGTTGGTTTGCTTTTCTAGGCAACGTGGGAATTTAGTGTCTTGACGAAAAAAGATACTTTGACACATAAACCTAGAAACAAAAATTTGACATGAAATAGCACTTTGGCCCACAGTAATCTTGATTTTTCTTCAAAGTATTGTCTGTTCTTCTGGAAGTTAATTTTATGAGATGAACAGATGGGTTATGTGCAGTGTTTTCTTCTTTTTTTGACTCGGGTGACTTGGTTTGAGTTTTGTGAGATAATAAAAGTCAACATGTGTTTTCATGTATATGTCATGATACATTAGAAAAAAGAAGTTATTCCAGCGCTAACCCCACTGGGCACTGAAGATCAGAATATATACATCTCTTTTCCATTTGGACATTGCTGATTCTCTCGTCCTTTAAAAATCACCTTTTGTTTTACCTGTTAGCTCCATTTTCTTCATGCGTTTGCTGCTTTGAAAAGGAGAAAACTCCCAATGTGAAGCATTTCCTACATATGTTGGCTGACCAGTTTTCTTTTAAATCTTCAAGGATGCTTCCTGTGCTTGGTCTGCCATGTTTTTTGTCCGTGAGGTTGAGCTGACCAACAGATTTCCCTTCAGACCGTCTCACACTGTGTCTGCGAGGCTGAGTTGACGACAGCAGTCGCGTCGAGTCAAAAACTGTTTGGTATTAGGATGTTTCTGTTCGGAGAAGCAGTCTTTCCTGCACAATATGTTTATACTGGAGGTCTCTCAGTCGAGGGTCTGGCTGACACACTCACACAGAAGGCGGAAGTGACCTAGTTTTCTTAAATGGTACCAACTGTTGAGGTCTTCTAGAAATGAGCAGAATTACTCGGTGTCACCCAATAAAGGCCTGACATGTCAGATGTTGAGCATTTCCCCGGAGACTAAATTAATCTCATCCTGGTCGTCTGCATGTATCAGATTGTATGTAAGCCAGATGCTCGTCTGGACGACTTCTAAGCTTGGGAGAGCGGGGGTGTTTTTTAGGATAATTGAGTGGCTCTCTTGGGCACTCCAAATATGAGAAAAATAACTTGGAATCAGCAGTTTTGCTCAGAGATCTCGGTTCACTCGCCTTTCACACCCTTAAAGTTTGTATCTCAGTCTCAGCGCTGGAAGGTTTGTTCCTCCAAAGCCTTTTTTTTTTTGTCCGTCTCAGTGTATGTATGTGTCTCTTCTGCAGTCTGGTGTCTGTCTGGATCAGACCGACCCTGATGAGGGGGATTTTCCTGGGAAAGTCATATGGAAAGAAAAGAAAAAAAAAAAAGTCAAGTCCTAATAGTAAAAGCATGTTCCATTCTATTTCTGTGTGTGTGTGCTTGTGTGTGCTTGTGTGTGTATTTTATGAGTCGAGCCACTTTCTAGCACACTGAAGGCATTGTGTTTTTCCTCTCTGATCATCAGAAGAGCGGGCTCTCTGGAATCGGGGCTTCCTGTACACACAGGGGTGAGGCAGGGGGATCCAGAGGAGGAAGGGAGGGAAGGAGGGAGGGAGGGAGAAAGGGAGGGAGAAGCTGCCAGGTGGAGGTCACATCTAGGTTGCATCAGCAGTCTGAAAAAATCAGCGCACTGCAGTTTTGATGGGTAGATGCGCATGACTGGTAGGCAACAAAAACCAAAAAAAAGAGACATCTGAGTGGAAAGTCTTTCCCACTGTTTGTTCTGTCTCTTTGTCTGTGCAGAATACGTCCCGGTCACTATTTTTCCAAAGACAACAGTTTTCACATTTCGCCTCTTTATTCAGCTGGCCACACATCCCACAATGAATTTGGCCATTGTCTGCATGTGCAGAGGCTGATATGGCTTATTCTCCAGTGCCGCTCTCATCGATCACTGTCCGAGAACATCAGTGATTCTCACCGTTCCAACCGCTGTATTGTGCCGGGTGACATGTTTTGATGAAGTGCTGCAAATTCTCTCCCGTGTAATAATCCTGCAGCTGAAAATAGTCTCGTCTTCCAGCAGTTTTTGCTAACGTGTACAGATCACGCTGGGATGTATCTGCGCACGATGGGTTGATCGTTAATTCAACCTACACAAACCTCGATTGCATGTTTTAAATTAAGATCCATTCATCCATTTATAACATTTTAAGTGGGTAAGAAAGAATCGTGAGAATGCACAAGCACAGATTATTGTGTTTAAAAAAAAAAAAGAGGAAAATATCTCTGGAAGCCGCAGCGGTATTGTCTGAGGTCAGTGGTGGTATCTTCACATCCATTATTTATAATGTTGTGGTTCTCTGAGGTACGTAAATACTACAAAAACTCACAAAGATGTATTATTTTTTTCCTAGAATTCAATTATTTAACATGCAGGAAGTGGTACAAAAAACTCTCTGTGTTGGTGCATTCAAGGCCGCTCATGTGAGTGAGCTGCTGAGAAGAACAACACTGAAGCCAGTCAGTAAGTCAGCGTGGCCATGTGAGTTTAGTTACCGTACTTGTTGTATCAAGCGGCTGCTGCCTGTCAGTCAGTCATTACGGGAAATGTTGCATCTTTCACCGCAGCACCAGCGACCCTCAGCACCTTTAACCACATGCGAACGAGGCAACTCTAGCAGTGATATCAGCTTCCAATCATTAGTCTCTGCAAGCTGAACTGTGTCTCACACAGAACTGATCCCGCCAGCTTCCTGGAGGTTGTAAATCAATTTATAATTTGATATCATATCCTCCAGAAAGTATCCGCCGAGTGGGAAGTGCACGCAGACTTTTGGGCCCCTCTCCTGGACCTAGGCCGTTGTGTTTTTCTCTCTCTCTCTCTCTCCTCCTGATCACCACACACACTCCACATTCACACTCGCTCACCTGATGTAGCCGTAAACCATGTCGTAAATGTCTTCCTCGTCTGGCTGATTGCAGCCAACAAAGGCGGCCTGTGTTCAATTCTCCATGCTCTCTCCCCTGGGTGCCCTCCCAGCCTCCACTGCGCTCCGCTCTGCCCTTCTGTTGTGATTAACCATTGTCTCTCTCCCTTTCCTCTTCCTTCCTCTCAGCCTGTGTATTTTTGTTACCAAATAAATCAGGCCGAGCGCTATAGATCCTGCTGCTAAGAGCTTATACGACCTACCGAACACACTTTGCACGTTTGCCCTGCTCGACACTTCACACTCGGTGGGCCGTGCACACGCAGCCTCGGGGCCCGTCAGTCAGCAGGAAACTCTAAACTTCTCCTCATCCGATTCCCTCCCCGGCTCTTTTCCCCACCGCCAGGCTTAGCCTGTCACCGACTCGCTCCTTTTGAAATGCCACATCTGTTTGAACAGGGCTCTCATTTAGTGCAGTGCAGGGACAGAGTGTGAAAGTATTGTTGTTGGCAGTGATACGTTTTCTGCTCTTCACAGAGACTGCGTGTTTATGCAGAAGAGTCGCTTTTCACTGTAAAAGCTTTGTGTCGTGGTTTATTGTGACTGCAGCTGTGTGGGTGTTTTTAGTGCTACCTCTGCCACACTCTGCTTTTTTGATAAAAATTAATCAGATAAAGAAGATTTTCTGGCATTAACTATTCTCTGTTACAACACTGTGTATTTTATATGGTCAAAAACAGTATTTTCCAAAGCCTCCCAAAAGCTGTTTTGGAAGTCTGAGTGTACAAAAGCGAATGTACCAGTAGATGGAGCTGTTGTGCTATTCTCATGACAAAGACTGGAGACGAAGAGACTCGAGGTCATTCTCATAAATTTGTAACTCAATTATAGATATTTTGTCAGAACAAACACCTCTTCTGTTTCGTATTCAGTTACTGTGTAATTTCCCCTCTTGAAATGGAGACGAGACATGATTGAAAGGAACAAGACAAGTATGCTGTTTTGTTTTACACCTCACTTGGGGAAAGTTATGTTAACTACCACATTTCAGCGACGTTAATGATGGTGTCAGAACACGTACTTTAGAATTTGTGTTCAGTGTGGGGTTGTAGGCGGTACTAACCAGATATTTTCTGTCCCTGACTGGATTTAACAGTGAAAGAAAAATGTGTTGACTGTCAGTCAGATGGATGGATGGATGGATGGAAAAATTCCATAGTGCAGTTGCTCCTTGGATTTAGAAATGCATGTTTCACCTGCACCACTTCACCGTATGCATCTAACTTGAGAATTTGAGAAACAAAACATGAGTACATGCTTGAACCCATGCACAGTACACTATTGTTAAACCTGCATCCACCACATTTAAAGTAAGTTATATGAACTGTTTTTTTTTGTTTTGTTTTTTTTTTTTGCAAATAACACTGATACTAAAGCAACAGGATTGTAAAACACTTTTACAGAAGAACAGTGACAAATGTTTCTATTTATAGACATTTCAAAGTAGTAAATGTTGAAGGATGTATCACTATACTCCTTTCACAACAGCCTTTCTTGAAGTAAACCAGCATACAATGTTGTCTATAAATTCAGGTTTCACAAAAACCAAATTTTTTTAAAATATCCTTTCAGTGCTGGAGTTGAAAACAGCACTCAGATATCAACAACCTTAGATATGCAAAATTATTTAAATAATTGACTTCAAATATCTTATAAAGAGCTAAATGGGTCATAAATCTGTACACAAGGAGCAGGCGAAAATGCTGGTTTCAAACTGCACACACCAAAAAGGCTGCAGCAGATCATAAAGCCCTGATGGCCACAACAGCAACCCACCTGCCAAGTCATCCTGAAACAGGAAGGGTGTCTCAAGCCGAAAGAGGTGAAAATGTAGAAGAAGTGATGTGCATATGAGATCAGTCTGACTGTTAAAAAAGACTGTAAAACTTAATTTAGAAATGCCTGCACACATAAATTAAGCCATGAAAATATTAATTGGCTACAATTTGCCCTCAAGTGGACCACTTTAGTCAAGTACATTGAGTAATTAGTTGGTGTAATGGAAGAAGCATTTAATTCCTTTGAAAACAGCTGCTTAGCAGGAGCATACATTGACGCGTGTATATTCAGGTCCCGATTCCGGAGATAATGACAGCGCTCCCCGGTGGGTTGCGGAGACGCCGTCTCCGGGGTCCAGACAGCGGAGAAACTCATTTTGGCGGAGCTGCTCTCATTCAGGGTGACACCGAGGTGCTTCACGCTGAAGGTCACCCTGGCAACAGCAGGCTGACTCTCCACTATCCCCTCTCCTTTCTCCTATTATAGTCACTGCCCCTCGGCAATTTGTCATGCTCTGCCTCTGTAATGACTTTGTGAAACAAGATCGCTCCTCTTATACGGGATCTGGACTGTGACCGTTTAATGGCTGCAGTTTCAAATGTCTCGTACTTTTAGTTAAGACTTTCTCTCCGCGCTGATGCTAGCAGGCATCACCTGTGCAAACTTCTTTTCTGCAAAAAAAAAACCTCTCTCGGGGATTTAAAGTTGTCGGTTTTGTGCGACACACTTTGCTGCGCCACACTCTCCCAGCATGCCTTGCCCTTGTGGACCTCTCATCACAGGACAGCCATAACACCCTGAGTGTAATGAGGAGATGAGAGCTACATCCACACAGATGGATCCTGTTCCTGTGGCCCACTGTGGATTATCTTCCTCAAACAGTTATTTCAGGCTGTAAACTTTCTCTCTCTCTCTCTCTCTCTCTCTTTCTCTCTCTCTCTCTCTCTCTCTCTCTCTCTCTCTCTCTCTCTCTCTCCCTCTCTCTCCCTCTTTTTTTGTTGAAGCCATAATTCACTAACAAGCTCTTCATTAGATTTACATCGATTCTGAAAGGTCAAAATGTAATAAAACAACAAACTGCCGCGGGCTGCTCGACAGCTGTGCTTTAGTGCATGTCTGTCTGTGTGTGTGTGCGTGTCCGCATGTGTACAAACGTGCGTGTCAAGCCGTTTCCTTAAAAAGCTAGCTAGCTGTCTGACTGCTGCTTAACATGCCCCGAGCTAAATTGTAGCAATTAATTTCTTTCCAAAAACTACCGAGAAATATGTCTTGTATGAACTGGATGTTGTCAAACTCTCATCCATTAACTGAACCATTCTTCAGACTTGAGTGATGACTGCCATTAGTTTAACACACACACACACAGACTCACACACACACACACACACACACACTGGTCCTCTGCAGCATGAATCTGCCTCCTTTTCTGCTTGTATCCAAGTGAGCAATAAACAAAAACAAAATAGCTCAAAGCACATCCTCTCTCAGTAATCTATTTGACAGCTGGGAGTGTGTGCCAGCAATACACTTTTAGGTAAAGCACTCATGACCACAACGAGCTTCAGACCTATTACAATAAGTAGCTTGCGGGCTTGCCTCTCAGAGGATTGCATTATTGTTGTCTCTTATGTTGTGCAAGAAATATGACTGAGTGCTCGCCTCGGAGGCAGTGATACAGCATCCCAGCCCTCTGACGTATGAATACATCCATTCATTCACAGGATGTTTCACATTCTCTCTTTTTCTCTTCTCTCTTTTTTTAAGTTGATTGCAGAAATATGCAATAGGACCTTCCTGTTTGTGACTGCAGGATACAGGCTCTTGATAAAGTACCTCCGACAATAAAACGTTCAGTCGCTCGTCTTTACTCATCCGAGAAGTTGCACATGTAGTGCGAACCCTTTGGTCCAACCTGCTGCAGTAGTCGAACAGATTTTCCTCCAGGTAAAACCGAGCCAATAAACACATCAACAGTTGCATAGTGTGGGTTCAGCGAAGCGTTGATCATTTTTCACACTGCTCCTTTGGGTGTGCTTTACTCGCCTGTGCGTGATCCATCATGTCACAAAGCTGCTGGTGACAAATGTCCTCGTGTGTGTGTGCGCGCGTCTGTGTGTGTGCGTATGTGTGTGTCCCTTAGTGGGGACGTTTCCATCCGAATGTGACACAGTCATGTATCCGCTGCTCCTGCATACATTCGACGTGACGCAAGACATGAAACTGGAGCTTATCATATCATGTGTAGGTGTTCGGTTACAAAGGTGGAAGCTGTAATGAACCGTGGAAACGACAGGTAGTCGAGATGTATTTCTTCTGTCGAGTTTCTCCTTTCAGCTGCTGCAGCGCGGGCTGAGGCCGGCTGCCCTCACTTGGCTTCTTTGACCCCACGTATCTCATGATTTCATTTCATTTTCTGCTTGCATTTTTTTTTCCCTCATTTGAACTATTTATTTTTACTCTCTCTTGTTTCTCTTCCTATCTCTGCTGCACAGTAATCTCTACTGAGCCGTGCATAATCACAGGCCATCTGGGCGCTGTAGGGAGAGATGAGCCTGCAGCTCGTCAGATGACCAAACCCTCCGTGGGTGTAACACACTCGCGCGTGCATCCCGGCAGACGTGCATGCAGAAAGTTATCTACTCTGCCGTGCCTCTAATAGCTACAAACCGTCAAGGGTTCGCTTTATTCCATCACACCTTTCAGGATCAAACTCAAGGACGTGCGCGCCATCCAAACTAAACGCTGCAGCGTCATACGGTGTAATAACAAAGAGCAAAGCATTTGAAAACAAATCGCACCTCTTTCAGCGCTGCCTGTCGATCTCGAGTGTTGTTTAGTCTCTTAAGCCAACAAAATAAACCTTATAGACCTGTGAATGGCTCATTATTTTCAAATTGTCCAGACAGGATTTCTACAAAACACAAAACAGTAACGTGACCTCCAGACAGGCTTCCAGTCCAGACAGCACGTCCTCTGTATTTGCTATTTGTTTTTTCTTTCTTTTTTTTTTAATTGCAGTGCATTTTATATTACTGTTTGTCCTGGATTCCCTGCTCATGTCATGTGAACAGAAGAGCTCAGACCATTGGAGAGATGCAGGCTGCGATTTATTTTCATTAACAGATGCAGAATTGTGGAAACATAAAAGGAGCAGCAGATCCTCTAATTATATCCTCATAGTTTCACTGAGTTTGATTCAGGAGACGAGCTCCACGATGAAGCAGCTCCAGCCGAGAATGTTGACAAAGTGTTCAATAATATGTAGTGAACACATCTATTGGTAATTTCCTTTTTTTTTTTTTTTTGCAATTTTGAATTTAATGTCGCACTAAATAGATAAACCATCTGTCATGGACTGATTACTTTTTTACTCTCATATTCTGCCTTGTTTTTCCATATTCCTCAAAGGTGCGTGGGAGACGAAATCAAAAGATGGAATTTTGGTGTCTTTTTTTTCCACAGTAATCAATACATGAATGAGATGAGCTTGTGTTTTGGATGTAGTTTTTAAATGTTTCTCTGATGTTGCAACAATTTCTATCAAAACTGTTCTTGCTGATGAAGATTTTGTTGTTTTTTAAACAGGCAGATACATGTTGATTGTTTGAGTGTTTGAGTGTTTAAATAATCAATGTAATTGAGTTTATAGTTGTGAAATATCAAAAGTATCACATGTGGGGTAAAACTGAACTGCAAAGTGCATGTTTTACAACTGTCCATGCCATGTTTTATTTGGTTTGTGTTTGATTATTTTATCTTTTTATTGCCTAATTGTGCATTTAGTTATTGGCTTGAGTTTTATGTTTGTGTTTTTCACAGATAAATGTTCCTTCCTCTGGTGATCTAATGTTTCCTTGCTGCAGACTCACTTTTTGTTGCTTTTAATTTATCAATTGATAAAGCTTACATAGAAGACAGAACTTGAAATTTTGTTCCTCTCTGAAATTAACTGTTATTCCTATTTTGTCCACCGGGGACCCAAAACTCAATGGTAGAAGTCTGTGGTAAATCAGTTACAACATTTGATTGTTGCCATTGAAGCGGCTTCAGAATTAAAGCACTCCTGTGGAATTTGCGCTCCGGGGCAGTTACAGCACCAGTTTTAAGAACAACACTGTGTCAGTATGTGACTGTGAATTGCACTTATTTCTGCTCGGTCATTGCAGGTTTTAGAAATAATGAAAAACGGTTATACGTGATTTTCTTTTCAGAATACACTTTTGTATCTTTACACTTTTCACTACATTTATAGATTATGATGCTTTTTTTTTTGCAGCTCCTGCCCACATCAGTCTAGGTTGTTGTGTTTGGCCTTTGAACTAAAATGAGTTTGACACATCTGCTCTAATTCATTTCTCCCTGTTTGAATCCAGACTTTTCCCTGCAGGATATTATTTTCCGGCTCCTTCACTGTGTTTTGCCATTATTCTCAGGGGATCTTCCAACTGCCGTCTCCTTTTCTTCTTTCTGCTCTGCGCCCATCGTTGCCGCTGTGCCCCTGGGCCAGGCACCCTAAAGCCGTCATGGCGCCACTGCAGAAATGCATTTTTTCCACCACCACCACCACCTGCCTGCAGAGCTTTAACCGACTGGGACGGCGGTTCGAGTGCATGGGTTTTGCGCCGGGGAGGGTAACACAGACACGGGGATTATGCTCTGCTCCAACCTCTTTGTAATTCAGATAAGACCTCTCAGCTCCAGTAGATAAGTTTAAATATTAATAATGAATTAAAAGATTCTCCACTGGGTTAAATATTAATGACTTCTTCTTTAAAGGGAGGCTCTGACTCCTGAGAGCTGGAGGGTGACAACTGGCTTGCTAGAGTAATTTAAAACATCTCTTTAATTTTTTTTCAGCTGTTCAAATGTTTGACAAGTTAAGGTTCAGCCGTCTGTCGGGGTCAATATTTGAGCAATTTGATATTTGTGAATGGCCATTATGCCAGGGTTATAATGGTATACCAATAAATACCGACACTTAAGCTCACCTTGTCTTCTGTCATAATCATAATCTAAATGTATTTTCCTCTGAAAGCATAAATTGATCCTTGCATTGAATCTTGGTGAGTCTAATTCCCCTTGGAAAGCTGATCTGGAGGCTTAGTGAGTCTAACTGAATGTGTATCAGTATCAGAGGAGACTGAAGCTGTGTCCTTCTTCGACCTCCGTCTTCTGCTGAGGTTCGTCTGCTTGTTGTGTCTTCAGGGCGTTCCAGGACCTTCAGAGATGTGTGAATGTTTTTTCTTTTTTCTTCAGTTTTTATCATGTGAACTAATGTGTCTGTACGAGGTTTGTGGGTTAGGTTTGTATTTATTCGTAGACGCGTCATCTTTATATGCGACGGCTTGGAAAAATCCACGAGTCGGCTGAACATCAATGTGAATCGTCTGCAGATGACTGTCCTCCGTCTGGCTCGTATTCACAAAGGTTGAGCTGAGGCAAGTGTGCCACAAACCGTTTGATCAGAGATATCAAACCATATCCATGTCCCTGTTTCTGTACCGAGTCCCCTCTGAGTCTAACTGGGCTACGTCCTCTGTGTGTGTGTGTGTGTGTGTGTGTGTGTGTGTGTGTGTGTGTGTGTGTGTGTGTGTGTGTCGTCGTCCTGAGCTACAGAAAGGGAGGAAAGACATTTGTATGTGTGTGCTTGAGCCAATCAAAGTCAGCGCTGTCTTTTCAAAGCCAGTTGACAGAACCTTGGCAGGCGATCAAACAACACCGACTTTGCATATTGTTGACAGTGTTGTTATGCGTGTCTCTGCATTGTAGACAAGCTCGGCTTTAGAGAAGGATGAACTATGGAAACATACATGTCATTTTCTGGACGGTATAATCCATAGACAGATGGGAAAACAAACACATGGCTTGTTGGCTTCATCTCATTGGCTGACCTTCTTTTTTTTTTTTGCATTAAATATGGGAAGAAAGAACATTTGAAACACAGTTGAAAAAAACAGTCAATGAGGGATATTTTCCGGGAGTGTGTGCCTTTGGTGATCCCGCTGTGCAGATGTGTGACAGATGCCCAGCTCGGGTCAGTAGAGCGGGGAAGATTTAGACTGGTGTTAGTCGTCAATACTCCCACAGCAGAGACTGTGAATAATCACCCAAAGTTTCTTCTTCTTTGTGGACAGATGGAAAGAGATCATTGTTGTAATTAGTGAGAGAAGTGAAGGGTGACAGAAGGGCAGGAGAGCTGTGCCAGTCTGGTACATCTTCACCCCTCTAGTCCCTGTCCGTCGATCCATCCCTTCTTCTGGTGGAGAAAGGACTAATTTCATGGAGAATCTGACTCTCGGCCATGATTTCTGCCTTACACATGCTAAAAAGAGGTAACAAGATGGCGAGAGGTTCAACATTCCTCTGTAACCCGCAGCCCACATTCCTCTCTTTGGTGTAAAGAGGGGACATGAGCACCATGCCTCATTAGATAACTCACAAAGGCAAAGGCTCCATTCTTATTTGAAATGGGGTTTTCCCCCGGATCGCCTTTCAGGGTGACTGCAGCTCTGACTCCCTCGGCCTCCTCCTCGACTTGTGTGAGGAAGCTTCACCTCCTCAGGTTTGCCGGGCTGGGCGGCCAGCGTTATTACTGCAGGGATCAGCACCTGTTCCTCTCCTCTGCTCCACCGTCCGGCTCGATCCATAATTCACCACGCTGAGATTTTCAATCGGTTCAGCAAGAAGTGGACGAGAAAAAAAAAAAAAAAGCCACTGGAGGTGAAGGGGGTTTATGCAGGAGGATGGAGCGATTGTCGCTTTTACAAGAAGACAAGTGGATCAATCGGGGCCCATTTAACCCTCTCTCAGCCGCTCGCAGCTCCCCTCCGATTTTAAAGCCGCGGCGTTTTCTGAATTTAAATCAAACGCAGCCACCCATCCCCCCCCCCCCCCCCAACAGTCTGCACGTTCTCCAGCTCTTCTGCTCTCCTCCTCACACCCAGCTCCAAAGCCCCGTTATCGTTTTGGAAGTGGGGATATTCCAGCAGTGTTTCCATGGTTATCGGTGGCATTCGTCAGAGGGTTCAGAGCCGGTGGCGGCCAGTGTCACCCCGTCTTTCAGGCTGGTGTCAGCTATTGAGTGGAGGGAGGGGGGGGGGGGGGGGGGGGGGGGGGGGGGGGCATGCGGATATAGAGGGAGGGGGTCGGCTGTAATTATATGTGCATATGAAGAGGTTTGGAGCAGCTTGGGCGTCATCATCGCAGTTTTTGTGGTCCACATGTCTGGGGGAGGGTGGGGGTGGGAGGGAGGAGGGGGGGGGGGTCTCACAGGGACATGGATGTACTCCCCAGAGACTAGAGCAAAGTGGCTTCCCCGGAGATCCAGCGACATGTTTTATTTACACATCAGACTCACAAATTATTTTAAGGAAGCTGCGACGTTTCAAGGATCAGTCAGTCATTAAATTTGGTTTGGCAACAGTTTTTAATGGTTGCTTGAGGCTTTTTTTATGATTTTCACTTCAAAATCCTGGGGGTTACCGGGGGAAATGTACAGAGTAGAAAGACAACAATCTATGATTTGTGACTTCACAAAAAAACACAAGTTTCATCTCACTTTTTTGTGTTTTACATAATTGGAAAGTAAAATTTGGGGTGGGGGTTGGTAAAGTTAGGGAATAAAACAGGCGTAAAAGTATTTTCACTATTCTCAAAACGCTACATACAATATAATGATTCACTGATGTGAAGAATTCATTCCCGCTGGAAGAATCACACCACGTTAGTGGGGCACCGTGTTTGCAATGAATACCAAAAAAAAAGTCCACCCAAACCTTAAACCTTTAGTACTCCTGACTGCACACACACACACACACACACACACACACACACACACACACACACACACACACACACACACACACACACACACACACACACGCACGCAACAACTGTGCAGGCACACCCACTGATACTCACACACACTTCCCCCATCTTTCATTCAACCACTTCGTTCCCTCCTCCACTTTCTCTCTCTCTCTCTCTCTCTCTCTCTCTCTCTCTCTCTCTCTCAACTCTCCCCTCCCTCTCCATCCACCTCCTCCTCCCCACTTCTCCTCGCCAGCCCGGGCCGTCATTAGTTTCCATGGTGACAGTTGGGGAGGCATTATTGCCGGCTGAGAACGGCTCCTGGGTTCCTTTCAGAGCGGCGGCGGCGGCGGCATTGTTTGGTCCGCCGCTCTGAATGGTGTGGGGATCAGGACGGGGTGAGAGAGAGAGAGAGAGAAACGGAGAGAGAGGAGAGAGGGAAGGACAGGAGGAACGCATCTCGTTTTTTTGGGGCAGGGACAGTGTGTTTGTAGACGGTGAGGGGAGGAGGAGAGAAAGAGGGAGGAGGAGGAGGAGGAGGAGGGGAGAGGAAAGAGGGAGGAGAGAGGGAAAGAGAGAGAGAGGTAGCGTGGTGCTTGGAGAGAGTTGATGAGAGAACAGGAGTAGTAGCAGCGGCGGCGGCGGACTCATGTCGTCTCCTGGAGAGTGTACAACTAAAACATCCAGACTCCCCTCTTGGCCTTCTTGTGCCTCGATCCCGGACTTAAATGGAGCTTTTCTTTTAGTTATGTTGCACAGCAGGGGGCTATAGGAACGACAGAGATTTCAGATGTAGAGCAAAAACCGAGCAAACATCAAAGGTAGGTGGCAAACTGAGTTCAGCTGGCGAGTTACGAGCTGTCGCTTCTGCTCCCTGCAGGAGATTTTTGAAAATGTATTTTTTGCAGGAACGAATGTAGATCTTTGTGCACCCCTGCATGACACTGTGCTCTTCTGTGTATTAGATTGTGTGTAGCAAATGGTGCTGCTCCACAAAATGCATGTTTTCCCGCAAATGTAACCTCAGTCTGGGGTCTGTTTGGGTGTGTGGGCTTGCAGCTGTCTGCCGAATGTGGGCTAATTCTTGCTGCCCCCTGAAATATACATGCCAGTCTGGCATGTTTTATTAAAATCGTACATTGGGGGCAATTTTCTGCTGCCTTGGTTCTTTGACTCCCCTCAGTGTTTTTTTTTTTTTCAGGGAATTTACGAGCAGGACAGCATATGTGTGTTTTAGTTCTAGTTTGTTTGCTTTATCCCTTCATCTACACTGCAGTGGGTAATTAGGAGTGAGAGCTGAGCCCTCTGGCTCCTCGTACAAGTGAGATCCAGTGTGTGTGCCAGCGTATTTTTTTTACGCCTGTGCTGTCTCTTTAATAAAACACTGCACAGTTTTTTTTTTCTCTTACAATTTTACAACTTCCAGTCAATGCGATCTGAGTGAAGAGGAGGCTGAAGTAACACTGATGACCAGGACCAGCTCCATGATGTCATTACGTGGCAGCGTGACAAAGATTTGCAGGATGATTTAAGGCTGTGCAGATTGCACAGCCGCTCCTTGTGTAAATTTTATCAGCTATTTACCACCAATGAGTTAGTGTTTGTGTTCAGTTTCATGTTTTTTTTTTCTTCTTCTTCCTTTTTTTGGCACACCATAATTTAGCTGACTGGGGAGTTGTCTCGAGAAGCGGGGAGTCTGAGTGTTTCCATGACGACCGGCAGCAGCTGTGCGAGCCGAGTGTGTGGCAGACATTGTTGCATTGCTCGGAGACTACAAGACTCGGTCTAATCAACGACCTTTTGACCCAGATCAATGGGATGACGATGAGCCGTGCAGCCTCGCAGTCTGGACTTGGATGCATGTGTGTACATCTATCATGTAGGGACGACGCCGCTGCTGCAGATCTGCTCACATTTCCCCGCATGGCCGTAGACTTCACTGGTCGTGGCGTTACTGTAGAGACAGACATTTGATGTATAGCGGTGTGATCATGTTCATTAGTTTGTCTGAAGGTGGCTGGTCTAATCTAGAGTCTGCAACCTTTTGCCTCCCGAGCAAAACATGGCCGTGCACATGTGGTGTAGTGGTTAGTAGGGCTGCACTACATCAGGTGAACATGTAGTGTGTAATGATGTTGTCCAGTCTTGCAGTAACGATGTGATTTGTGGTGAATACTGATTGTTTTTCCATATGCCACTACTTTCTTCCTGGTCACTAATTTACGCATCTGTACTGAGCAACATGTCCTCCACTACAGTGTATTGTTAATTAATAGCACATAATGTTCAAATTACATTATTTTATTTTTTTGCAAAGCATGCAGAGTGCATGAAAGCATAATTTATTGCATTTCAGTCAGGCTTTTCCAATATGGAATTTCCAATATTGCACATGTTGCTATTCCAACAATTACTTTGCCTAACTGAGTCACCGCATGGACATCAAGATTTACTAAAATGAAGAACAAGCTAATAACATGAGAGTGACTTTGTAAACTTTTTTTTCTTTGATGTATCCAAGGTCAGGTACCTTGATACCATACCTTGAACCATATCATGATATGGTTAGAAACTCAGCATCATTCACCCATTTTGAAAGTCACAGAGCAACTGTGTGAGCAAAATGTTTCACACATCTCTTGTAACATTATTTCATTTAGTTGATCTGATTAATGCAAATGTAGCCTCAAAAGTCCAACTTCCTGTTAGTATGTTCATGTAATAAACATTTACATTGGTATATTGAGAAGGCTTATAATATCACAGCCCTGCAGAAGTCATTAACATACTTTAAACGCATACTTCACCTGTGCAAAACTTTTCTTTTCTTTATTTTTTTTTTGCTTTTAAAGGTAAACTGTCTTTTAACCAAAGTGACAGCTGGTCATAAATCAGTTGGAGAAAATGAACTGAATCAGCTCCTCTGTGACATAGCAACAACATATTCAGGTAATATCGAGCTGTCAGACAGGCCATAAACACCAGAAGCTAATGTTTATGGCGGGGCTGGCCTGTAGAAACCGCCTGCACTCAAGGCCAGCTCACAAAGACTCTCACAGTAACCTTGTGTGAAAGGCAAAAATCCCAGAATCCCTGTGCAGTGGAAAAAGTGGTGAGTCATGTTTCACCCATTTGCCTGCGTCTGGGCAGGTTTACTTTCAGAGAAAGCCAAAGGAAGGCATGTCTTCTGCCCGCGGTGTCCACAAGTATTTAATACAGGGCTGGGTCTGTAACTGTGGGGGCAGCAGTCATTAGCCTGGAGCTCGGCATCGGCCCTTGTCCTTGAAAACGTGTCTGTTTTCAGGGAAAGAGGCTGTTGTGAGCTCGTTTCAGTTATTTTGTCCTTATGCAGATGTAAACACGCCAAAGCCACGCTTGTGGGTTTGTTTCTCTTTCTGATTTTCCTCTCCAATACTGGATTAAAGAGCAGGAAGCTCGCTCTTCATGCAGGTCAGAGCAGCTGGAGAACTCGTGGCAAGGCGGACCAAACCCCACGCCAGCAGAAAGGCGCACACCCATGCAGATACCTTCGTTAACAGTCAGCCCAATTAGTGCACTCCGTCACACTGCTATTTGTACCCACAACTTCCTCTTCACCCAGGGCACCTGGGGTCCTCCGCCACTTAGAGGCGGCGATGGCATTTCCTGTGACGTTGGCACGATAATTACAAGAGTCAGCGAAAAGAAATTTCAAAGGATTATCGATAGTGACGGATGAGTTGACACCCACCGTCCGGTGTTTATCTGGTGTCACTGTTTTATCCCCGAGTCTCTTGCCTTTTTGTCAGTTTAAACTTTTACACAAGTGTTTTGCTTTCAAGTGCTCTGTGCTTGTATGTGTGTGTGTGAGTGTGTGTGTGTGTGTGTGTGTGTCTGTGTGTGTGGTGTTGCATTTCTACGTGAGCGTGCGTGTGTCTTTTACTTCTCCATTGGGTCTGAGCAGTCAGTCGGAAAGTGTTAGGCGCTCTCATGTCTCCGCTGGAGCGTGCGTGTTGTCTTTGTACAAGACTTTGGCATCGGACGGGAGGAAGAGGAGGAAAAAAAAAAAAGAAAAGAAAAGTCACACGCAAACACATGTTCGCAAACAACATTCCCGTCCTGCCAGACCCAATCAGGAGGAACATTTGCGTCTCTTCAGTCTGACCTCCTTCACGAGAAGAAGCCATTTGCCTCCGCTTCTGCTCCCCTGTAGTAAAATCGCAGCTGACTTCAAAAGCTCAGAAGGTCCGAGTGTTAATGCTGCTCCAGTCTTTGTAGTTGTGTCCTGCGGCTGTGGAGAAGTGGACGGATGCCTTCCAGAGGCCGGTAACAAGATTTTTAATGATTTTTATGCTGCAGGCCATATTGCGAGTGCACGTCCAGCACACACACACACACACACACACACACACACACACGCGTGTACACACTTGCTTGTGTGCCTATAAGTCACCGGACAGTTTTCGGAATTTTATTCTCCTTCAGGGATTCTGAGCGGTGAATCTTTTCCTGCTATATTCACATCGGGGGAGAACTTTAATGTCTCCTCGTAAAGTGGGGGAGCCGTTACCTGTGCACACACATGGAGCTGCCTGGCGTATACGAGGAGCTACCATAAAAGGTAAATTTCTAGACAGTAAGCTGTTCTCCGTGATCTCCCATAGCCGGACTGCTGCGTTTCACAGGATAAATGTTGACGCAAGGAAGCCTGGAAATGAGAAAGAAAGAAAGAAAATAGTTTGTGTGTTCTTCTGGTCATAATATCTGAGCTGATGCTAAGTAGAGTTAAGTGGCACTTTAGAAAAGTGATAAATTATTCACGCCAGTAGCTATACATATGGTGTGGGGGATGGACGCATGAAAAGGCATCAGATAAGAGAGCAATAAATAGAAAGAACAACTTCACAACTTCATTACTACTGTCTTTCAGTCACATTTCATCAAACCTGTCTTCTGCACTGCTTCTTCCAGCTGAGGGTTGGCTATTATTCACAAACTACGGATAGAAAGGCCTCCAATCTAGACACTAACCTTGAATTATATTATTGAGAGGCAAGACCACTGCACACCATTCAACCCTAATGTAATAAATATGATATAGTGCAGAGAAAATAAAGCATGAGCCCATAAAAACTATTTAGCTGTGACAATATCAGAAATTTAGTGCAATATTTTTCTTTCACTGTCAATAATAATGTAATGATATTAGTAATAATAATCATTTAATTCATTTTGTATCTTGAAATGATAGGGAATTCACAATTCGGCCAGCATGAACCAATTAATCGTGGACATTTCATTTCCAATATGTGAGAGGGAACAGCTCTTTGCTTTGCTTTGATTTAGGGTTATAGTACGTTCCTAACTGCATCTATTTTAAATGCTTTGTCTGATCTGTTCATGAATTACAATGCAAAACAAAAAACAAAAAAAACCAATGCATAATATACATTTTTATCCCTCCCTTGTGGGAAGAATAATTTAGCAATGGGGACATGGAGAGATCGGAAAGGGGTAAGCAAATTCCACCCTGAGTGTACATTTTAACCACAACTATTTCATACAACCTTGACCAATGGACCGCACAGAGGAGCTGCCCTCTAATTAAGCACGCCCCCCTTTAGATTCCCCCCAAGAGACAATCTGATGCAGGTACTACCGGAGCCAGATGACAGGTGGGCCGGGCCGCCCGATGCAGGCTATTATGGTGCTTTGCAGCACCTTCTGTCCAATTTGTTTAAGAACTATAATTTAGCTTACAGTGATGTGAAAGATAATACAATAGCCTGTTTGAAACCGGGTGAATTCAATCCACTGTGAAGTCAGATGCCCTTTGTTAATTCATTTAAATGTAATTCTAAAAGGACCATTTGAAAGAAATTAATGGTTGGAGTCAGAAATGGAAAAGGTAACTCACAAAGCTGACAAAGGCTCCAGTATTGAAGGCAAATTAGCTTCCTGTCTGAAGTGTCAGCAGAGTGTTTTCAGCTCATCAGGACTTCAAGAAGCATTAGCATTTATTGCTTTATGATAATTTAGCTCTGCTTTTCCCTTGACAAATAGATGAGACTTTAACAGAATAGTTGAATCATCTCGTACCATTTTTCACAGCTTAAATAACTGGTGGTGAATATTTTTTTACCAATTAAAACAGCTTGAATTCAATCAATATTTTCTCACATGAAAGTCACAAGAGGATCTTTTGATGTTCTTAGTGAGTCTCTTACATTCCAATCCTGTTAAAGGATTTGGCATTTGTGTTTCTCATAACCACAGCTTCAATGCATTTCATGCTATTTTTAAAAATCCGAAGAAAAACTGAAAAGTCAGATAAATTGACCTTTATGCTCATGTATTAGTTACTGCAATGCTTTCTTCAGCATCAGTGTCACAGGTAAGAAATACTTGTGTGCTGCACATTTCTAACATGAGCTTTACATTCTCATTAAAAACATAATAATTAAAATGTTCAATAAAATTGAATTCTGGATTGAAAAAAAACACATTAATATCAAAGTACTGGCATTGAAAAATTATTGGGGGAAAAAGAGTCAAATAATCACTCATTTCACATGTTTTGACAATTCTGCAACCATAAAATCAAAATAAATGTTACATGTATCTTTTTCTTATGTTTTTTTTTGCAAGTGTGAGTGTGTGGTTGTGTCTCTCTCTGACGGGGACCCGTCCAGGATGTATCCTGCCCTCACCCGCTGTCAGCTGTGCGATCTGAAAGTTGCTCTGAGGATGGATGGATATTGAACCCAATGAAATCAGCCTGACTTCGGTCAATCTTTCCTGTGAATGAAAGTCACTGGAGGATACTTTGATGCTCTGAGTCACCATGACTCAAACATTAAGTACGTAATGGATCATAATGATGATACATTTCTATTCCAAACGGTCAATTGGGTTATGGAATAATCGTATTAAAGCCCCTGACGTCGTTTCTTCAGTACCTGTCTTGTGGTTCTGCACGCAGCACTGGGTCAGCATCTCTATTCTGGGTTGAGCTTCCTATCTTTAAGTATAAGATGACAGGCCGAGCAGGCGCTCTGTCTCCTGTGTGGGTACCCAAACGTGGCTCGGAGCTTTTGCGGTGCTGTGCTGTGCTGGGAGGGGAAATGCTGGAGCCATTAGAGAGGAAACAGGAGCCTTTATTAGTCTGTCTAGTGTACACCTGGCTTCTATAACCACCTTCTCCTTATACAGTGATTCATGTGAATCTGAGCTCCTGGTGTGTTTTGGCCTCATGCGCTCATGTCTCTGCTAATTCTGCTCTTAGTAAACTTTAACTAAAGGAAGCTTTTTTCATTAAAATTTCCATTCGGGAATGTTTTCAACTCAGAAAGTTAAATTACACTGGTTTAACAGCGTTCTCAGTTTTCTAAGTTGAGCGAGTCGTCTCACTGAGTTGAAGCTGAGACGGACTGACAGGAGCTGCCTGCTTCAGATGCTCTTTGCTGGAGACACCAGACTGCTGACGGCGCCTTTCGGGAGCCAAGCACGACGTGAAAAAGATGTGTCTCTGCTGAGTTTTTGGTGACCTTTGTATCTCTGTGTGTATCTTGGTAAGAGTCCAGCGGGTATCAGCGCGGCGGAGTCGCAACAAGGAAGGAGATTCAGTCTTTACACCCAGTTCCAGGCTCCCAATCCTTCCCTTTCATCGACCCAGCCCCTTCTCACCTACACCCCTGTGCTGGGTTGAACCAGCCCGGCGGGGCTGAACAGGACTGCAGGGGGCAGCGTGTTGACCCGCAGTGGGCCGGGCTGTTGCACCCTGGGACCTTTTGACTGTCAGCAGCTTCATCCACACTCCCCTCCTCGTGCTAACATCCGTCCTGCCTGGAACAGATGCAGGATGGTGCAGAGGAACCTCTCCACCTCATCCACCTCCTCCACCACCACATAGCCCTGAAACTGGAAGCTCAGGCACAAGAAAGAGAACTTCGCATTTTTGGGCAAATTTGAAAAACAATAATGAGCCTTTTTGATCTGATTTCCTTCATGTTCAGAAGCACACCTGACAATAAACTGTGTCACCTGACAAACATTTTTCTTCTCATCTAACTGGATAGCAGGTTTGATTAGTCTTGGCACAAAATATTGATTATAATTCCTCTTGACAGATATTTTCTTCCGATCGATTCTTTATTCTGCCGAGTATAACATTTAAATGAAGCCGCTGTTTTGTACACGTGTGACCAGACATCCAAAGCCAGGAAAATGTGTTTATTTTCATGTATGGTAAATATACATTTCAAAGTGTGACATTTTAGTACATTAACCTGCCTCTCAGCTTTAAAAATGAGTAAATCACACACCTTCAATATTGAGATGTGCATTTTTCCTCCAGAAATTCTACTTTTGCTCCTCCTACTATGAGTACCACTAGTAATGGTGGTACTTTTATTGTGTAGTATTTTTCTAACTCGAAGCACGATGTAATTCACAGTGCAGCAACTGTAACGACATTAGAATCATCAAAGACAAAAAAAAAAAAAAAAGCCAAATACAAATGCATTTGAGTTAATTTTTTCATTTGCTAACAGATGGTATAATACCAGATGGATGTTCTCGAGTGAAGTGTCTTTTTTCTTTCATACATGCTGTATATAATATCTAAATTTATCTGCAGTAGCTGCCCTCATAAGAAGACGCTTCTTTCTGTTATATTTTTTTAGAGGAAGGTTGTTTTTTACAGAGATAGAATTCTGTGGCCATGCGTAGTGTTTTTAGATTGCCTGTGAAACCTCCGCTCTGCGAAACCTTTGCTCTATGTGGGTCGCATTTTATTGGCGAACGAGAAGGATTTGGCCGGCCTTGTTTTCGGCGCGTTTCCCGGCAGCCGCAGCGGAGCACTTTGTGGCTGTTAAATGTTTGCAAATCACAGATACGTTGAACTGAGTTAAGTGTGAAAGTAATTTTGTGGTCATTGCTGCAGAGTGGTTTCCATAAAGTTAAATGGCCTTGTGACAGACTGAATGTGTGCATGTGTATGTTTACATGTGCACACACACACAAACACACACACACACACACGTTTGTGTAGGTGCATGCATGTAGATGCCATGCGATTGCCGTCGTGGGGCAATATACTTGACTTGTGATCAGCATTTAATCAATTGTGCAGTCATCCATAGTGGAGTTCTTGACTGGGCTTGTCCCTCTCAATGACGACTTAATCCCACAAATCAATGTATGGTAAAATAATCAAAGCAGTCACACTTCAGAGCGCCGTAGTCGATTTCAAGAGTGATCAAGCTGTGACCTGGAATATTAAAGTACGTAGTAGTCATCACAGCAATACCTCCTTAGGACGGGGAATGATCGAAATTTGTTTTGAAAATGTTATTCCAGTCCGTGGTTGCCGGTGAATCATGGAGCAGACCTGTGTTGTTCAGACCTCCCCCATGCCCCACGGGGATGGAAAGAGCTGGACTATTTTTTTTTTTCCAGCACCAGCAGAAAATTCTCTTTACCGGTGTTAGAAAAATGGGCTCAGATGTTAAAGACAAACTCTCCTACGTAACGTCGCGCTGATCGTTGCTGATTGCACAAGTCCAGTTGGGTTTTTATGTTCGGTAATGAAAGCCACCATTGAGAGCCTGGACAGTAGATTTCAGTGAGGCTTCAGTAGTTTCTGGGACAGTCGGGCAGTCATCTCCACGGGCAGGTTTGTAAACCCCCTTGTTCTCCTCTGTGTGTGTTGCCCTAATTGCCAATCTGTGTCTGTTTCCTTTACAGTAATGCTCTGGGCTACAGTGCTTCTAGTCAAATGCAGGCTTGTTTCTGTGCACCACACTTGATAAAAGTCCTGTCATGGTGGGAAGCAGAGGAGGGCTAGCTGTGAATTGGCGAGGACAGTGAGCAGCCGTGCCGCCAAACCACGTGTTTCATGAAAATTATTACATTTTAATCATCTCTTTGTCACTGAGCCGCTTACCGTAAACGCTGAGTGTTCTCGCCCTGCCTTGCTTTGTATCTGCGGAGCTGACTGCTGATTGCAGTGGCCTTGAGTCATGCATGTGGGAAAAGGTCAGTGGATGTGTCATGGATCACCATCAG
Organism: Salarias fasciatus; assembly: GCF_902148845.1. Classification (NCBI taxonomy): domain Eukaryota; kingdom Metazoa; phylum Chordata; class Actinopteri; order Blenniiformes; family Blenniidae; genus Salarias; species Salarias fasciatus. The sequence continues at coordinate 18,887,747 of NC_043764.1, read as the reverse complement.
CTTTTTTTTTTTTTCGTATGACCAGCCACTAAGGACGCAGCACTGTCTGGTACATGTAAAAAGCTGTTGAACTGCGACAGCATTGTACTTACCAGCTTACTGAGCGCTGGTCACATTTATAGACATAAAACTGATTTTTAATTTATCCAATTAAGTTTGAAAATCCTTCTCAAAACAAGCATAGATCTTTATGACTTACCTCCATGCTATTATTTCAATATAAATCAGACCATTACAATAGTCATTTTTTTTAGATTTACTGGGGCACAATTAATTTAGTTCAGCCCTCCAAATGCACGGCCAGTATTTGTTTATGCATTTTATTCAGCATTTGTTGACAGTTACGTGTCATTACAGGAAGTGGAAGCAGATGTGTTATTTATCCGCGCTGCATTTTTTACAGCTTCGGCTACTGTGCGTGTGTGTGTGTGTGTCTGTGTGCGCTGAAGTTGGCTGAAGAAACACTTTATGTTTTGTTCCTGTTCACTTATTAGTATTTTTTTTATATTAGTAGAGTTGTTGTACTTGATAAGGTTGTGATTTTCCAGTTATCTGCTGTCTGCTCATCCCCCCGCCCCACCTTGAAAATTGCACGGTCCTAATCTGTGGGAGCTGCTGCAATCTTCCCACTTAGTGTGGGAGACATGTCTTTGTGCCTGCTGTGCCCAATGACCTGAATCTGGGGGAGAGAACAGACCTAACAAGATGACTTGCCTCCCCCTGCTTTGCCCCCAGTGCCTGGGAAACAGTGATACTGGTGAAACTTCAGGCGACACTAAGTCTTCAACAGCACATCTTTTTTTTCACAGAAGTCTAATTGATGCGTTGTACAAAGAGAGTAAGAATTGGTGCGATAACAGAGCATGTTGAGAAAACGCTAAATATATATTTGTAATCTGCAGCCAGATGCCACTGTACATGATTGGATAGCTGTTCCCTGATCCCTCTGCGTCCGTGTGTGTGTGTGTGTGTGTGTGTGTGTGTGTGTGTGTGTGTGTGTGTGTGTGTGTGGGAGTGTGCACGTGCATTGAGTGCATGTGCGCGTATGGGTGTTAATAAACCCCGTGGTGGGAGTGGGGACATTTGTTACTGCGCGCTTGAAATCTGCTGATTGTTGGAGATTGAGGATCTGTCCCGCTGTAGCAGCTGTTGTCACACTGACACCAATACTTCCTCTCTCAGCTTTTTTTCTCACATGGGATTGATCTCCTTAAAGACATTCACTAAATCCCCTATATTCGTCAGGCTTTTTCTGTTTTTCTGCTATTCCTCGCTTTGCAGAATAATGTGAAGACTTGATGTGTTTACATTTTAGCATCTCCTTTTATGTCATAGATTTTAAAATTGGACAAAGTGTTTATATTTATGCACAAAAGATTAAAAAACTTTGTGTTTAGGAGATTGTTCTTCTGTTGCAGCAATGCTTGCAATCCATTCCAATTGTAAAACCGGACTGTTTAATTTTCAAAAGGTGCTACATTTGTAGTAAACATGCATTTATGGGATGAGCAGCAGAGCATGTGGGTTGCATCTATTAAAAGTTTACGAAATCTTCTCTTTGCTGCTGCTGTTGCCTATTTTTTGGGGTCACCCCAGTTACTGACCTTTTGAATATCTCCTTTCAATGCAGCGACATTTTAAAAATTAGGCTTTACAACCAGTGGCAGTCCCGCCATGTCTCCACATCCTGTGACCGAGCTGCAGGCTGTGATGTTTGTGTCAGAGTGACCAACACAATCAGGCTGACTGCCTTGCTGGTGGCAGATGCTGGTTGAAGAACGGGATCTGTCCCACAGCAGTGTGTAGGCGAGCTGTTGTGACTGTGCATGATTCTTCCACACACTGAAACTCTTCAATGAACTGACTATTATTTTGCCAGTATGACTTGTTTCTGCAGACATCTACCAGTTAGTTAACAAAGCAAGCGCAGAAAAGCTTTTTGGTTTTATTGACAGAGGAGATTTTCCTAAGGTTCCATGTTCACAGCCCTGCTGCTCATCCTCTAAATGCATATTCCTCACAAATGTGGGACAATTTGAAAGGGAAATAGAATTACTTTCCAACAATGTGTAGAAGAAAACAAACTCAAATTTGCTTAATTTGTGTTCAGACTTTGTTTTTAACCACATCCTTTTGATTTAGTGGCCCCGGTGTGCTTACTGAGGCGACGCATAATATAATATTAGTGCTGCACTGTGGATTTGTGTCTCTCCTGTTTATGTACTGTAGGGGGCGATAACTGAAAAGTAGATCAAGGTCAGGGCACACATCATGTCTGCTGTGGCACAGAGAGGGAAGAGGCGGGGCCAGACGTCTGGGTGAGGAGTGTCAGATGAAACTAATAGTGCCCGTTGACTTCTCAGTATCTTTCTCTATTGTTTTGTTTCCTGCTTTCGCAGGAAACTGCAAGGAATGCCCAAAATGTGCACGTGTGTCAGAGTTTATAAGAAGTGGCTCTGTGGCTCATCGAGGGGGATGACGGTGTGGTGGAGGAAAGATTGTGTCTCTTCAGCTCAGTCTTTCAGGGTGAAACACAATCAGGACAACATGCTTTGGTGACACATTTCCTGAGAAAGAACAAAAGAAGCAGAGAAGTTCTCATGAAGGCAAGAAAACTGAAAGATGTGATGGAGTCATGGGAGTAACGAGCGATCTCGCTCTGAGAGAATGTCATCGGGGTTTTGCGATTTCTGGGTGGGAAATAATTGGAAAGGGTGCCTGGTTGAAGTTATGGGGGCGCGGCTGTCAGCTCGTCTTCACTCGGGGTTAGTTTGCGGGCAGGAGGCCTGATTGACTGGCTGTCTGAGTGGGAATGCTCTGCGGAGACGGAGTGATCTGTCTCCCCGACAGCACCGGGGCGAGAGGACTGTACTCAAGGGATGATGGGTAATAAATGACTCGGAGGGGGTCGCCTCAGGGCTGACGGTGACTGACAGCGAGCTACGTTTGTCTTTCTTTTTTGTGTGGATGTGTGTGTTAAATCTGTGTGTATTTGAGAGAATTTGATAGGGCAAGTGTAAGTTTATAAAAACATTCATATTATTATTATCATAAAGACAACAGCAGCGAAAAGCCTCACAAATGATGAGTTTTTTTCAGACCGTTTGTGCTCTAGAGACATATTTGAAACATTTAACGTTTGTGTGTGTTCATATTTTAATTTGTGTGTATTGTGGATAGTTCATTGAGATTGGATGCAACAGCTTGAACAAGCAGAGGTGAAATAAATATCGCTCCATTTGTAATGACAAGTGCACTTTCATGTTTTCCATCCCAGGGTTGAATTGATGGATCAGTGGCAATCGAAGCTTTTCTACAGAAGAAATCAATCTGTGTCCAAACTTAGAATGTAGGATGGCGAGTGTGTCTCTCAAAAGAAGAAAAAACAGTGAATGTGTGACAGATCAACAGTCTGAAAGTAAAGAAATACATTTTTTCAATCTGCAGTTGGACGTTGACTGATGTGGTCCTTCTTCGCTGAATAGTTTTTGTTGAGGGGGAAAAAAAGAGGCCATTGCTGTTTTTGCCATAACTCCAAACTCGGTGACACATTCAGAGGTTTTGCTCATTTATTGCAGGTTTTCGGGAAACTTGGAGAAAAGAAACACAACAACTCAACCTCAGTTAAATCTGAATTAAATGCTGTCTTATAATGAGACATAAAACCCGAGAAATCAGAGATCAAAACATCTCAATCATTCAACCAGTTCAGTCACAGATGATGGATATTTGGCATTTTAAGTCAGGGGATAGCGAAGAGATGAAAGGAATGAAAAATGAACACAGTACAGACTGATGGGACCAGAACACAAACATTTAGGCTCCACGGTGTGAGATACATGCAGAAAAGTTCAGAACAACAAGACAGAGAAGCGCACAGAATCATAGACCTGCACAGTTATTGACCTGCAATTATGACAAATAAAGCAATTAGTTCAGATGCACAGCACTTAAAAACCACGATTAGAAAACACATTACAATGTACAGTGCATAAGACCTGGCTTTGATGTTCAGTAGTGCAATGGCTTTCTGGCGCGTCAACATATTGATATGCCATTAATGTGTCTCACCACACCTCTTTTTAAGGTCGGCGCACCCATGAATGGACCATTCAAGCACATTTGTGGCATAAGTGTTGGTGAAAAAGCACAATTTACCTGAATACTTGCACTTGAGCTCCATTTTTGCATCGACCTCAGTGGAAAATTTGGTTTCTATCAGCATGTTAGAATAAAATGTATTTTTTTATCAGTTCAATTTTATAATTACAGCATCATATGAATAAGGCGTTCGCCACAAAATAGAAGGACACAAACACAGACTCTTACTTGTTGTGACCAAACAGATGCGTTCCTCGGGTTTTTCTCCTGTGAGAGCATGACAGGGGTGGAGTTTGGATGCAGACACATGCGTTTTCTCACACTGACAGATGGACGGCGAGAGTATCATTACTCCTCCAATCATGTGTTCTTTTCAAATACCTGAAGGTATCTGAATATTTCTGTGAGTCAGGAAGTCAGTGGCAGCTGTGCTATGTCTCTGAATGCACGCTGTAATGCAGTCTTTCAGGTTACAAGTCAACAGATTTCCATTTCTCAGTCACTTGACGTGGTTATGTCACAGACGGAAGATAGCAGGCCAGACAGGATTATACAATTTTACTTATTCGTCTAATTAAAGGGACTTTGAGTGGCTGGTTGGGTGGGTGAAGGGGTGATACGCAGGGTAATATTGTTAATGTAAGTCTGCGTTAATACTGTCAGACGTATAATTTCTGTTCGTCTCTTGCTGTGTAGCTGGAACAAAGCTGCAGGAATTAATGAGCCTGCTACACTCTTCCCCTTTGAGCTTTTTTCTCCTAAGCCTCTCTTAAAATTACACATTTACAGAGTTAACATCATCTCCGATCGTTCCTCTGAGTCTGAATCAATTTCGCCACGGCCTCGATGCGGCGCGCTCCGACTGGTTATTGCCAGTTCTGAAAGCGTCTTGTGAGCTGTGCGCCACGAGCAAAGTTCAGTTATTGTGGGGGGGGCTGTAACAATACTCCGGGATTACCGGGCTCAGCCGTGACTCACTGTCACGTTACTTCAGGCCCCAGGAGGAGGTACTTTGATCAGGTTTGGCAGGTGAACAGACAGGTGCAGTTCTCTTCAGCGCGGCTGAGGGGAGGAAAGGGTGAATGTTTGGACGCAGCGCAGGATTGAGCGCCGGATTAAGGTGTGTGTGTGTGTGTTTATCTGTGTCTGCATGTGCGTGTGTGTTTACCACAGAGACGGGTTTCGCCGGCGTTCTTTGGCAAACCATGACAGGAGGGCGGGATCAGGTCTGTTTGTGTGGCGAAGATTTTTTTCCATTCATTTGATCGTTGGACTTTGGATATGTGAAACCAAAAGGTTGAAGCTGAGGTAATGTCGTTTGTCAAGGTTGTTCTTCTGAGTCTTTTGTACTTTTTACTGCATTTTCTTTCCTTTTTTTTCCCTCTGTAAGTCAATGTAACTTGGACTCATTGCGTTCCCTATTTTCCTTTACATCGCTGACAGTGTGTCATTTTGTCCTGTTTGTGAGATTTTAATTAGGAAAAACCGTAGCATCAGCTCGTCTCTCCCTCCGTCTTTGCTGTGTCATCAAGTCCCTGTTTGGTGTTAAGCAGTTTTTGTCATAAGGGCCGGGTTTTGCTCTCAGGGAGATGCGGCTACCATGAGTTTCCATAGGCACCAGCCCCTATTGCCTTCGACTTCCACTGCTGTTTGTTTTTCCCAGGAAAGACGGCAGCCGGTCTTGGGTCAGAGGGTTCCTCCTGTCGGCAGTCGTTCGGCTGGAGGACACGTCTGTTGTCTTGATCATAGGTCAAGCTTTCCCTCTGACTCAAACCGCCCCGGTCAGCTCTGATTTAGAGATGGCATTAGCAGAAGCCATTCCAGGAGGCTCTCGATATTTCCTTTGCTAGGGAATGGAAGAAGTAGACATAAATATAAAACCTGCCTGCAGTAGCTACTGGATCTGGGAACCTTTGTTTGGGTCATCGGCCTCACAGTCGCATTATGACCGGGCACTTCTATAACATATGAATTGAAAAGGAATCTGGCTGCTAATGTCATGAAATATAATGATTACAATCATTTCTGTAAAAATGTGGTTAAAAAGACCGTCTTCCTCCCGACACCTGTGAAACCACTTATTTATTCATTTCTGGAAATTGGCTTGGATTCATGTCTGCTCGGTATGGAAAAATGATTGCCCAGAGGTGAGGGAGGCTGTATGCTTTATTTCCACCGCTGCCTCGTATTCCACTGTGAGGGTGGGAATGCCTGCAGTCTGCCACATGAGGCAGGCAGCGCAGCAAGACTCATTACCGACTGAATTTTCTGCTTTCGCTGCCCGGAGCACATCTGAAAAACAACACACGCACGCGAAATTAGGCATGCCGGGACATCTTGTGGGAGCTCCGTGCCACTTTTGAGCTGTAATCCAGCCGGCTGAGAGATGGTGGGACTGGAGTGAAAGTGAAAGGAGGCTGTGTGGTTTGTATAGTTGTTATCGTAATCTTCACAGGGTCGTCACTTTGCGTGGGAACAATGAACAGACGCATCGGTGACAGACTAGTGATGCCAAAAAGGCGACTGTCGAGTCTAAATGCAGCAGCTCTGTAGTACTTCCAGCACACACACACACACACGCGCACGCACGCACACACGCACGCACGCACGCACGCACACACACACACACACACACACACACAAACACTGTGCAAGTCATTAGCAGCTGTTTAAATGCAGAGTTTCTTTTTTGATGACTGAATTTCAAAGGGTTGACTGTAAGGTCACTGGCCCATTTAGATGGCGGCCTTACAGGCCCTTTCTTTTCGAACTTAACTGGAAATCTGATAGTAAAAACACGTGTTCTTTAATATAATTTTGACTGAGACATGTTTGTGGGAAGACTTCCTCGTGTTATTGCAGCAATAAAGACATCAACATGACTGTGTGCATGACCATTTAAATCTTTTGAGAAAATCACTACGGTGCTTTATCCATGTCAGCTATATCATTTTTTTTATTTTTTTTTTTACAAATGCTATTATAGGTTGCACTTACTGTCTGGAGTTTTGTATATATATTGTTTTCATATATATGAAATCAGGACTTCTGATACCTAAACCGTGGCTCGCTGTATTCTGTGCTTATTTCACTGACGGCAAATCACAGAAACAATAGGAACATCCAGAATTACATCTGACGAATACTAATATCAGTTTCTGAAGCTCAAACCGAGCTCCAGTGGCCTTTGATGTTGTTCAGGAACAGTGAAGACATCAATAACCCCCGCTGTGGCACGCCATGCCATGTTTGTTCATTGCTATAAACATTGGCACTGAAGTTTATTTCAAGTCGACGGCGGGTACGCTGTCACGGCTGTATAAATATTCATGGCTGCAAATAATTTGCTGCAGAAAGTAGTCCCCAAGAACTGTTTCTTTTATCCCAGAGTGTGTTTGGAAATGCATTTAGCCTTTTGTAATAAAGCTTCGTGTTTGAGAGCTGTTTGTTTTGTCAGGTTTTTCCCCCATGCGGTGATTTAGATCTCACTCTTAACAAAAGCACAGAGGACTACCGGTGTTATCCTTCTGCAATATCTGCTTCATTGCAAAAGTACACAGTTTATATTTATCTATTTACTGACGGCGTCTCGATAAGCGTGGCTGTTTTCCGGTCACGTCCGGACCGGAGAGTGTTGGAGACACCATGTGGCTCGGCGTGGCCTCGGGGTTTGATGCGCCAGAGTTTCTCTTCTCTGCTTTTCTCTTTGTCTGAGGACGACACCCTGAAACACTCTGAGCTCAAGGTCACTCGCTCATGTCCCAGTCCCTTCGCAGCGCTGCATCGCTCTGCGGGATTATGCTGAAATGTGGTTTGTGTTTTGATGAATCTCCTGAGCCTGATCAATAGTTGATATCGTGTTCCTTCCTGTCTCCTGTGCGCAGACCTCCCTGCCTCCGCTCTGCAGTACCAGTGTCGGCCGGTGGACTACCTGTGTTCCCCGCAGCTGGTGAAGAAAGGTCCGACGCCCAGACCATGTCACGACAGGCCCGCCGTCAAGCCGCGGCCCCCGTCCTCCACGTCGCCCAGACCTCCAACCGCACAGAAACCTCAAGGTTAGACACCGAGACACGTCGCGGCCCCTTCAAGGTCCCTCCGGACACCGGAGCTGTCATTATGAGCGAAAGGTGCAGCGAGATCAGACGTCTGCCACCGAGCAGCCATTTACTCTGCTCTGACAAACGCTTTGCTATAATGTGATACTTGTCAGCTGTCTGACCCCACTCTGCCACTCACGCCGCCTCAGCGACGGCTGCTGCAGCTATAAAGCAGGTCAAACATCCCCAATGTTTGTGTTCGGGCATCATTTGAAGAATGCTAAATACGAAGAGCATGTGTTGTGTTTGGGGAGATGGAGAAAAAAAATACTGGGACACTACACTATAGACATGACCCCGATATTTAAATAGATATTTTAAATTTGGTGGAGCAATGTGGCGAGAATAATCCACTCTGGTCATGTTTATTTGATCATGATTACCGTTTTAATGCATGCAGCTGTGCAACAAATTAAAAGGAGAAAGTGTCAGGCGTCAGCCAGCCTATCGAAAGACGTTCCCTCATTTAATGTTTAGATGCATGGCACAGAAAAGCAGCCAGTCACATTTGTTTGAAAGGGTTGACGTGCAATTGCTGCAGAGGCATGTTTTGTGATTTTCCCATGCACAGGTTAGAAATGCGAAAACACTTTTTTTTATATGCAAACTTGATTAGTTTAGTTTATGTTCTGAAACCCAAACATAACTGATTTACAAGGAGATAAAACGTGAATCCAGTGTGTGTGTGTGTGTGTGTGTGTGTGTGTGTGTGTGTGTGTGTGCGTGGAGATGTGATTGTTCCTCTGTTAGGCCAGCAGTGGGCTCATGACCCGTCCAGTACCCTGAATGTCCACATCTACATCAAGAATTGGCTCGAGGTCCTGAAATATGGCCTTAGATGAAACAGGCATAGAAAATAGACGATTGCAGAATAGCAGCAGTCCCTGAAATTTGAAAAGGTAAAGGAATCATGATTGATTTCACAGCTTAGCCTCAGAGTAATGGTGTTAAGTGGAAGCCATTCACCCGACTGGTTCAGCTGTGTTCATTATGGCTCCACCTCAATGTGCGATTGACTAAACTCTGACACATGTCGCTCTTTAACCTTCACATGACAACTTCTCTGTTTACGTGTCTCCTAGTTACTCATTCAGTTTGTTTTATTTCCTTCAGCCTGTTATATGGAAATGACCTTACCTGTAAACTTCCTCATTCCTGACAGTTTTTTTTAGCTACAACAATGAGATGAAGGCAGTCGCTTTGCGAAGGCATCATTCTCCTTGTTCAGTAGAAATATAAAAAAAAATGTGACACCATGTTTATTCTCAAGTGATGATAAAAACATTGGTGGTTTATTAAGAAATCACAAAGTAGTACCTCAATAAAATTGTATGCATCCCATTTAAAGACAATTATGCTACAAAGCATATAATAAATGGTAAACATTATTGTTACTTTTTCAGTTCTGTGACTTAAAGAAGTCTCCATTAAAAACTTTCCCTTGAAATACCCTTTCAGGGTTGATATTTTCTCCTTTTAAGTACATTAAAAGGGTCTGCCATTTTAAATAAGCTGATACTTATATCCCTCCGGAGATGAGTGAGTAGATAAAAGTAAATGTCATCTTTTATTTTATCCAGGCAGGTAACAGGGATGGAAAACGATCGCAGCCAACAGAGGGCAACAGACAGGTTGCACCTTAAAGAAAATCTTGGATTAAAATAAGCCATCGGGAATATTAAAGAGGTGTGATTTGACTTTAAAGATGTACAGCTTGTTGCAGTTTTACCTTTGTAGTTTATCTTTAAACTGAATTATGATATTTGCAGATATTTTTCATACAGGACTTCATATATGTCCGGAGAAGGCTTTTCTCCCCATACTTTAATGTAGTATAATTAAAAACACAGTCAAATCTCTTGACCAAAACTCCACAACTTTACCATTTTTTAAAATATTGTCAAAATAGTATTTAGACATAGTCAAATATTTCTTATTATATTGAGTTCTGATTTCGTAAAATGCAATTTACAAAAAAGAGTAAATGTGACTTTGAACAAAAATAGCACCATCAACATCTCATTAATTAGCAGTTATTTCCCATCTTGTTTCTATTTTTCCATTGTTAAAAAAGGAGATGGACATAAATAATATCAGTTGCCTAGTAAAGGGTTAATTCACCACATTTGTACTGCCCGTTGTGATTATAGCTACATGATCCCGTGAAGAATAACTTGATTGCCCAATATTAAATGATCATTTTGTTATATCCATCTTTGTTGTAGTTTATTTGCTCATTATAGAATCAATAAAGATGGAACATGATGGAAAATTCTCCTCTGTGCCAATAGATATTCGCGTGAGATTTACCGTAAAAAAAAAAAGGCAACCTCATGTGAATAGGTATTCACCCACATGAATTAAAGTTTTTATTGCTGTATGTCACTATTTTGGCTGAAAACATTAATCAATATGAATAATCAACACATGCACATACTGTACATAAACTGTGCTAAACTCAAAATGACGTGAATATGAACTGCTTATTTAGCCATCTTTTTTTTTTAATGAAGATATCTCATTGTTTTGACAGTAAAGTTACCTCTTTGAGGTTTAATTAGCAGGAGAAAGTTGAGCCGTCACGTTGTTTGTCCTGATTTTATCACAACATTAGGAGAAGAAATGCGAGCTCAGCCTGTCTTTGTTTTATCAGACAGTCGCACACAGACAGAGGAAGTCCTCAGTTTAACAACTGAAACGCATCGTCACATTTCCTCGTTTCTAACAGGCTTCCTAAAATTAAACATGCACACATATTCAGAGAGAATACAGCATGTAAATATTCATGTGCATGAGAATAGGTTTTTTTTTTGTGTGTGTACTGTTCCACGTGTGTGTGTGTGTGTGTGTGTGTGTGTGTGTGTTCATGTGCGTGTATGTGTGTGTGTGGCTATACTGGCTCACACACACTCGTCTCAGCATCCTGTTCTAAAGGAGGAAGTTGGCTGACAGTCTGTCTCACTCTGCTCTGTTGCCTCACATCTCCAGCTTGTCTTCTCTTTTGTAGCTTTTTCTTCAGTTTTTTTCAGAGAAATCGAACACGAGGACTCAGCCATGGAGGTTTTCTCTCTCGGATTTATTCGTGTCACCTGACTGTGTTTCTTGATCTTCTCTCCTCCTCGGCTCCTCTTGCTTCGTCTGGGCTCCTGGACTCGCAGTGCCCCCTAAACCTGCGCACCTGCTGGCCCTCGGACAAGACAAGAAACCGAAGAGGATCCCCCCCGCGCCCTCGAGGCCCCTGCCGGCACCGCCTCCGCCACCGAAGCCAAAGCCGACTCTCCCCCCTCCTGTCCAGGGAGCGCAGCAGCAGAAGGAGGCCCAGAAGGTCGGCCTTCTGATTGAAAGGTTTGAAAATTCAAGGTAAGGAAATTGAGCTTTTTGATAGTCTTCCTTCCTGTTGCTGATTCTTGTACCAGTTTACTAGTTGACTCTCTTAGTTCAAGAACAAAAAAATCTCTGTCTTTGTTTGGAGAGTTTGCATGTTCTCCTAGAGCATGTGGAGGTTTTCAGTGGATACTCTGGTTTCCTCCCACGGTCCCAAAACTTGTAGTTAGCTGGTGTCTCTGAGTGAGTGTGTGTCTTTGCATTTGACCAGTGATGTGCCTGTGTATAACTGGGTCAAATTTACCTTTCCCCCCACTAGAACCACAGGGCAAAAATTACATTTTCCTGACACGCAAACTGCATCCGCGTCTTTTCACATGAAAGCACTGTGGTGTTTATAATAGTGGTGCTGTAATGCCATTCCAGAAATATACCAAAAAACAGAGTGGAAGGCATGAGGCATGCACATCAGGTCGAGGAGTGTGTGCTGCTGTCAGTTTCCTCTTGTTGCTCTAGAGGAGCAGCTTAACATTTAGCTGTAGAAGCCACGGCAAGCTCCACAGCTGCTGCAGCACGAACACAAGCCTGGAAATGTTGTGTTGTTGTGGTAAAGGGAGAAGTGGGACATCAGATTTTTGATGCTGTGCGAGCCTTTTCAGATTTATGTGGATCGATGCACGCTTGCATTGGCAGAAGGGGTTTTGGAGCATTTCTGTGCCCTGTTGCACATCCCACAAATGCATGTTCATTACAGATGTGCCAACATTTAAAGGAGGAATAAGTATTGCTAGAAAAGATGAATAATCTGCCAAACTTTCTCTGTTTACCAGTGATAAAATCAGGTCTGTGTGTTGTTTCTTCTTTGTCCTCAGGGTTCCCATACTGGGGGTGCTCCCGCGGTCACAGCTCCACCTGTGCCTGAGAATGGAAACTGCGTCTGACATCTCCTCCTGCAGCCAGGAAACCGCAGAGACGGCCGCCGGAGACCCTTCGCCCGCGGACAAACTTGCACTGGGCATCTCTGAACAGAACGGCGAGGTGTCTGAACTCTCCTGCCTGGCTTCGATGCACATCGACGGCTCGGACGACACCGCCCTGGACGACTGCGCCGAGGACGACATCCCGCACGGAGTGGGCTGCCTGCACGAGGCGGAGACGGACGACGGCTCGTCCCACAAACTCCTGGACAATCCGGACTCCTCGGAGCAGAACGGGAAGATTCCCAACCGGGACAGCGGCATCGACAGCCCGTCGTGCACGGCGGACGGGGAGGTGTTCCCCAACGAGGACGCCATCGACGAGGAGGATCATTACGACAGCGTCACCGAGACGGAGAGCGTGTCCTGCTGCGTCACTCTGGGCAACAAGCGAGACTCCACGCAGGATGAGGACAGTGACTTGGACGAGGGCAGCAGTGGGGAGATTCAGTCTCTCACAGATTCACAGACTGGCTTTGTGACTGAAACACACTCAGAGGTGCACAAAGTGAGTACAACACACACTCAGCTTCAGATGGTCATGACTCAAGAGTCCAGATGGAAAAATATGATCAGGCCGTGAAAATTCCCTCTTCACTACCAGAATTGTGACCAAGCGTATCTACCACAACTATTTATTGCTTCTAGTTTAATGAAACGGACTAGTTTTAGAGTCAGTCTCTAATTTTAACCTTGAAGCAAGCTCAGTAATTCAAGTATTTGGAAACTAAGAAACTTTGTCAAATGTTTGAAATGATCATTGATCGAAAGAAATCATCCATTTTTGGAGCACAGACCACAAACTGTGTGAACTGCAGAGGCGTCTTGGTATCGAGACTTTCGCTTTAAGTCTTAACAGACGAGTGTTTGCTTCAGCTTTTGCTGTTGAATTTTCTTTTTGCGTGGTAACGAGAGAAAAGCCGGCTGATGTTGAGTCTTCCTGGTTTACTGGTGGTTTAGTGGTTTTGCACCCCACCTCACAGTGAGAGCTCCTTCGGTTTGATTCTGTCCTCTGGGCCTTTCAGTGTAGTGTTCAAGTCAAATATATCCATTTTAGCTTAGCTACGGGCTCTAAACTGTCCCTTTGTGCCCTGCGATGGGCTTGCAGACCTGTGCAGTGTTTCCCTTTCCTCTCAGTGTCTTGAGCTCCAGCCCGCAGTGACCCTAAGGTTGCTAAAGCCAGTAAAGAAGATGGATGAATGTTGAACTTGAGCACATCCCGCACCTACAGAAGTCCAGACTGCCCTCCTTATAATGGAAAAAAAATAGCGTGTGTCTATTATTACCTCAGCCTGAGCGAGCGCTTTCAAAGAAAACTTCTGCATGAAGCGTTATTAGAGCTTTAATTTGCCGCTCACATCTGACTGACTTGTATCTAAAAGCGGCTCCTTACATAAAAGGATAAATAGCTGCCAAAAGAGCAGTGAGAGGAACTTGTGCTTGCTGGATGAAAGAGTCTGCAGACACTAATCTTTCCACAGCTGAGCTACGGTTTCTGTTTTCCCACGTCTTTCGTCTAGAGTATTGATTGTAAACAACCCTGTCGATGCGCTTCCTGCTGCCGTTTGTTTCCTCGACTTCAAACTTTCCAATGCAAACATATAAAGGAAGAGCTTTATAAAGAGATAACACTATGTCTAGTGAAAGCAACTTTTAAGAGCACATTTTCTTGCAGGAAGCGATCTCGTCTGATCTTTGTAACGCAGTAACACACACCCATATCACACACACAGATGTCACACAAAGACGCCGCCGTCACCCACGCCCATAGTCTTTTGGGGAAAAGTGTCTCCGCTCTTCAGTGCTTCCTGATCCCAGCTCTGTTGTGTAGAGGAAGGGTGTGTTGCTGGGTATGTGTGTTTGTGTGCACTTGTTAATCTCTTCGTGTCGCTGTGAACTGAAGCTGACATGTTAATGGCTGCACAATGACAGCTTTTTTTCACAGAGGATGTGGGTATTTCAGTGATGTGTGCTGCAGAGGGAGGACTGAAGGCTTTTTTTTTGTTATTTTTCCTGCTGACTTTGTAGCAGTTATTCTGCAAACAATGACAAATTTGGGTCTGATTTCTGTCATTATGGTGTCTTGTACTGGCTGAACGAGGCTTCAGATGAAGGTTAGGTTTGGGTGAATGCACGCTGGAAATCACTGTGTGTGTGTTGTGTCTATGATACCGGTATGAACCTCATCGGCAACTTCACTTTTTGTGTCTACTTAAACATTTTTCACTTCAGCTCAGCCCCACTTAGTCATCGTGAAAGCAGGAGAAAGATTTCCAGCCTCGGCGCTGCTGCAACATATCAGATCAGTTTCATCAGTTTCTGCTCGTAAGCTAAACAACTGACATGAATGGAGCCTTGATTTCACAGTAATCCGCTCTGGATGGAAACTGCAGCCACAAGCATGACACAGCTGCCTTTTGAGATGCCATCCAAACGCTTTTTAAAACAGATTTTTCTTCAGAAAATGAAATTACTAACTTGAAAAATCACAACTAGTCGTCTCCTTCAATCATTTTGCTGCAACCTTCAATTTACAGAGTCTGGAGACACTGGGTCTCGATGGGTGAAGCTCTCAGGCATCAGTCACAGCGCAGGCAAAAAGAGACAAATTATTCCAGCACAGTTTGTAAAGTATGCCGATACTTATTAATTTTGAGCTTCCATGTCTTACAGATTGGAAAGTTTTAAGTTTAAAGCTCATTTCAGCAACAAATTCGTCACTTCAACAAACATGGGCATCGCAACGAAGGCAGAAAAAAAGAGCAAACGTAATTTGATAAGATTAACAAGATGAAAACAAAGAGCATGAAGAGTGAGATAAAATCCCACGTTGGATTAAAGGTGAGCTCAGAGAACTGTGCAGATGGAAGTGGAAGCGTTTCTTCTCCACGCACAGATAAACTCAGACATCCAGGTGAGGAAACCACAACCAAACAAGATGTTTGAGTAACATTCGGCACCTCTGTGTGAGGCTGAGTTGCTCCACAAGAAGCTTTGTTATGAGACACTTGTTCACTGTTTAACCCTCGAGAAAAATAGGGCTCAAAATATTGCACAAACATTCAAAAAGTCTACTCGTGTTTTTTTCTGAGCCATTTTTAAACATCTGAATTTGCAAAATCCAAAATAGGATTGATTCATTTACTGAGACATGTATATTTACCCAGATCTATTCAAACTGACTTTGTGGTTGCTGAGATATATTCGTTTCACTTTGGATGTCTAATTTTGAAGTAGAAGTGTGAAAAACAGGTTTAGTTTCCTCTTATATTTAAATATTTAACCTGTTTTGCAGTTTCCAGTCATTCAATCCTGACATCCACTAAATAGCAGAACAGCTTTTGTTCAGCTATTTTGCACTAATGTTTACTTCCTTTAGCGCAATTATTCTATTGAATGTTTTGCATTAGAATATAACATATTAGCAAGTTCAATTCATAGTTTTGTGCTAAAAATGCCAAACATTCAAATGATTTGTTTTATACTGGTCAAAGCAAGAATATATATTATCATTATGAGTAAATCCATGAAATTATATGATATATATGGATTATATTTAGGGCCGGATTGGAAGGACGGGGTGGCTGACACCCGTCACCATTTGTCCTTTTAATTCCAGACTCTTAGTTTCAAATGTTGCATAAGAGGCTCAAAGATGAAGAATCCCTGCACAATGTGAATTTATGTTTTGGTTCATAGTGGTGAACGTCTGGTGGCTGTGACTCAGGTTACAAGTTGTTAAATAATCCCAGTGTTTGGTTTAATCTCCAACTGCCTGCTTGTTGAAGACGGATGTCTGAATTTGCTTCCAGCAGAGGGTGAAGGGTGAAAACATGTAACATAATTATCATTGTTCATGACTTCGGATGTTTTTTGTCATCATAAAATAGGTAGGATCAAATAAGGCAACAGTAGAAACTTTTGTTCTTTTAAACTGATATTATGATTTTTCCTGATAAGCTCCATGTTTTTAGACACCTGAAAGATGAAATATCGTAAATCCTGAAAGAATGCTCTCCTGATCCACATCCTGTGTTTGTATTTATCTTTGCTTTGATGCCTCAGATGTAGTCGCTAATGTCTGTGTGCGCACGTGTGTGTGTGTGTGTGTGTGTGTGTGTGTGTGTGTGTGTGTGTGTGTGTGTGTGTGTGTGTGTGTGTGTGTGTGTGTGTGTTTGTGTGTGTGTTTCTCCTCAGTGCTCAGAGGCTCAGAAGCTGCTGAATATTGCCAAAGAGCTCCTCCACACTGAAGAGGCCTACGTAAAAAGACTTAACCTCCTCGACCAGGTAACATTTCATCATTTATAATGCTTTTTTTTTTTTTTTTTTTTAACTGTCACAGGGTTTTTTCTTCTTCTTTAAATTCCCGTGGTTCAGATTTCAATCTCCAGAGTGTGCCAGTGTTGTTAGTGATTAAGATCAGGACTGACCTGGATTAAAACTGCTGCTGTGATCCACTGCACAGCCACCCCGTGCTGGATGGATTACTCAGTGTTTGCATGGTCTTGTGTGAACCTTTGTGCGTGTGTGCATGTAGGTTAAATTTATGGGTGATTTTTATACTCGTGCAGTATTTAAAAAAGATGCATGCAGAGTAATCAAAATCTGTGTATATGTGTACACAGGAAGCAGCAGCATCCTCTCACAATGCTCTGTATTTACGTGTCAATCCTGCATCCTTCTTATGTTTTGCAAAAGCTCCTTATAAACATAGTGAAGGCTTTAAGATAGCTTTTGTTTTTAAGATTATCCTGAAAAATCCTACCTAGCGCTATTTTTAGCCTTCTCCTATTAAAATGATGTATTAACATGATAGAAATGATAAACCCTGCATTATCAACCTCTGCGATGCTCTCAGTGGATTTATGTTTGATTTTTTTCATTTTATTTTATAAGATACAATTTCTGAAGTTGTATGCAATTACCATAACATTAACAGTTTACTGGAGTAAATGTGTTTGAAGACGTTTAGCTCCACTCAAGTTCGTGTTTAAAGACTCATGATTCGTTTTTATTAAATGTCTTCAAAATATTCAAAGTGATTTGGTTTTTACTGTGGTATTTTTAAAAAGGGCTGCACAATACATCAGAAATCATTATTATTAGCATGAGGAACAAACATATCGTATAACTGTGATAAATGATGTTTTCATGCTCTGTGCATTTATGTTCTACAAATTGAAAGTGAAAAAAAAAACAAGAACGAAAGAAAAGGGTGAATAATCACAATTGATTCACTTGTTCAAAACAATTAATAAGCAGGACTGATTAAGTTTCGAATTGAATAATAATTAAGTCAGAAGCAAAAATAATTAAGATTTTTGCTGCTTCTAAAACGTTGCTGCCATGTAATGAACAAATAAACACAAAAAATAACAGTGGTTCAGTCACAGCTTTTTTAAAATCATCTCCTTTAGTATTTGTGTTTATATAATCACAGTTTTTGTTGCGATCCTGTATATTGTGTTATTGTTGACAGAGCTACATATGTTATGAAACCAAAACCTTTGTGGTACACCTTCTTGTTCAAGAAATCTCATTTCTATTTTTGCATGTAGTTTATAGCTATTTTTTTTTCAGCCTGCAGCAGATTTTAGTGCACACATGTTGGTGAGACTTCAGCCCAGGTGGTTGAGTCTTCCCTTCCTCTTTGTTCACTACATGCGGTGGCAGAGATAGACCGCTGTCCAATCACAGAGCAGCTCGGGTTTATTTGCTGTAGAGAACACAGAAACCTCGAACTCAGCTTCCTGTTTTTGTCGCTCTGCTTTCTTGTGCCACGCTGGTTTCCATGAAGCGGTAGAGCCTGGTCATTGTTGTGACTGGCGAGGAAGAAAAATGGTTTAAACTGATCATTGAGCTTGTTACAGAGGTCATGATAAGAATTAAAAAATAAGTAATCATGAGCTAAAACCTGTCAATTGCAAATGTACTGCATCCTGGTCTCTTCTCTGCTTCCCATCATGCTCTTTCCTTAGAAGCCAGTGTGAGCGTGTGCTTGCCGGAGGAGTCATTGTGCTCCACTGTTTCCTCTGCAGGTATTTTGCACTAAGCTCACCGAGGCGGGAATCCCTCAGGACGTCATTACAGGGATCTTCTCCAACATCTCCTCCATCTACTGCTTCCATGATAAGTTCCTGCTCCCCGAGCTCAAGACTCGGATTACCGGAGAATGGTGAGGAGTAAACACCGAGCGGGTTTTCCGTCCAGCCGGAGCGTGAAGCCGCTCCGGGGTTGGCTCGGCGGTCATTTAACCCGTCGGAGCTGGATTTGATTCAAAGGATAGCTGGGGCACTATAGAGGGACATTATCATCCACGTCAGGGAAGTCAGTCTGGTTGTAAAAGGTTGTGTGAGTCAGAGTTGCAGGATAGGGGCATTTTCTGCCTTTCTGTCTCGCTAAGCAAGAAATCTACCTCGGTTGTGTGATATTGTGCCAACATCAGCCACCCTGGGTGCATAATGACTCCTCTGGAGAGCCCTGTTTAGGGAAATCACCTGTCACATCGTGACTCCTCCAGCATTATTTTCTGGAAACTCATTAAATTTTTTTGTGCTCAGACAGAAAATAATTACAAAAAAAATATATATATATATCCAAACAAGTCAGAAAAGTGCAGCTCAGGAGGAACCTTCACAGAGGGATTAGTTTTTGACGTGCCGAGGAAATCATTTTCAGATTATTCTCATCTCTTATGAACCTTAGCTTGTGCCGTTTATTGGTGGAACCTGTGTCAGTGATGGAAATGAAAGTTGTGTCGTGAATTATCTGGAGAAACCATCTAATTTAATCAGCTAAAACAAATCCTTTAATTATCAGTTTCACTGTCAAAATGAAAAACTGTGCAAAGACCTAACCTCCCAGCAGGCTTTGCAGAGTTGCCCCTCAAGCTGTGACTCATAGGATCACATTAGCCTGTGAGTTCATGCACAATTACAGGTTCAGGTTTTACTCAAGGATTTAATGTTGGAATGAATCAAATAAGCAGAAAGTTAAACTTGCTGTAAAAATGGAAAAGATTTAATTTTCTTAACTTGACACAAGAGGGGGAAAACTCCAAGGCACTCATGAGTAGAGGACAATAGACAATAAAAATAGTGGAATAGTGGTTGGCACTTTCACTTCCCAGCTATAAGTTCCCTGGTTCGGCTTCGAGCCGGAGGTTTTTTCCATGCTGAGTATCACATGTTTTTCTTAGGATGTGACCACAATTCTAAAGTTCAAAAACGAATAAGTGATTCCCGTCAAAAGTTGTGAGCTGGGATGAGCTCCATGTTGAAGACCGTCACAGAATATATTCATTCAGAAAGCGTCTAATTTTATTTTTTCTGCTAAAACAGACTAAATAAACTGTATTAATCCGGTGTGGAACCAGGATTGTCATGTGTTTATGGCCTCATCTCTGTAGATATAAGAGCTCTGGTTCAGAGAGGGGAAAAAATTACTTTATGATTTCACCAATTCACCTGCAGATGCTTCTCAAATTGCAGAACTTTACTTTTCAAAGCATTGACTTTATGTTTTCTAAGTTCTTGTGCTGAAGCTGCTTTATTCATCGTGAGTGGCACGTAGAGAGGAGGGATAATCCCGTCCTGACTTCTTGTGTTTTTGTTGCAGGGATTCCAACCCTCGTATTGGAGACATCCTCCAGAAACTGGCTCCGTTCATGAAGATGTACGGAGAATATGTGAAGAACTTCGACCGAGCCATGGACCTGGTGAACACCTGGACACAGAGATCCTCACAGTTCAAGAGTGTCGTCCAGAACATACAGGTTTGATTCTGTTTTTTTTTTTAAATTCTGATTAAGAACTTGGAAGTCAATCTCAAGATTGCTTTGTTTGTTTTTTCAGGATCAGCCACTTTTAAAGTCTATTCTCCTTTGTGTGTGTTTGACCCTCCAGAAGCAGGACGTGTGTGGGAACCTGACGCTGCAGCACCACATGCTGGAGCCGGTCCAGAGGATCCCTCGATACGAGCTGCTGCTCAAAGATTACCTGAAGAAGCTGCCAGATGACGCCCTGGACCGAAAAGACGCAGAGAGTGAGACATTCATCAAACTCAGTTTCTACACACTCACTCAGTGCAGCGCTACCGCCGAATGAGGACTGGTCAGTCGGTCCACGGCATTAGATACATGAACCGGTGATCCTACAGTTACTGAAGCTGGATAAGAAAAGTAAAATGAATAGAAGACAGTGAAGTCATTCAAGGAAAGGTCACACTCATGTATGCTATAATAACTATGAAGCATTTAAAGGTCAGGGAGGAATTCTGAAACACAGTAACTGATGTCAGTTGACATTTCCAAAAAGGATTAATTAAGGAAGAAGAGTGTTTTTTTTATAAAGTTGAAGGATCTGGGACAGTCTAAAAGCTGCCCGATGATCTGAGCCGCCGCTCGTTCTGCAAATGTCCCCGTTTCCCTCCAGACAGTTTGGAAACCACATGATCCACTCCAGTGGTCAGAAGGAGTTAGTCAAACCGTGCCGCTCGGCTTTAACCCCGTCTGAGAGCTACTCCGTGACTTTTCACCTACTTTATGTTATGATTCACGGTGCAGGCAGTGCGTCACTAATCACATTTTTAGATTAGTGTCAAACTGCAGCGAGTCTTAAGGTCTTCTGAGGTCAAAATTTAGGCTTCAGTGAAATTAGGACTTTCTCTTTAATTCATTGTTTTCCTTTTATACTATATCCTCTGTGTGTTAGTCTGAGACACACACACAGACAAAACAATAGTTGATGCTGTATCATCACGTTTTCTGCTTTAGATTTTTTTATTTCTTTTTTAATTGTTTTGGCCAATTTTTGTATTCTTGTTAAATATTTCATGTTGACATGTTTATTTAATGATTTTAAGGCTGTTATTGGCTCCTTATCTCCTTTTGTTTTTATCGGTTGTGCCCTCATTTTCACAAAACCTGAATTTGACTTTGCTGACTTTTGTTTTCCCTTTGTTTACCTAATCTCAGCCTGTGCTGCTAATAACACACGATCACCCAGAGCAGTGACAAAATTCTGCTAAAAGAACTTTTATTTCATAAATTTTATGTTCGTGACAAAAACTGATGCCGGTTTGTTTTTTTTAAATGAAGGTTGCAAAAGTAACGTGAAGCTCAGTCGTGTATCATGAAGATAACAGCAGGATAGTCATCTCTTCCTGTTACACAGTTGTTTTAGTGATTTCTTCATTTTCAAATACGCGCCGGCTCGGTCTGAAACAGATTACACATTTTACGTCCTCCCACACGGCTGCGTCCGTCTCGCTAAGCCGTGACTTCATTGTTGGGAGTCTGTGGAAAAGCTTCTGTCGTCCACTCCTGCTGGAAAACAATCCATCACAGTTGCTTTGGCCTCGTTTCCCCGCCTGTACGTCTCTTTTGTTTATGTAGGTTATGATGAAGATGGCTGACTAAGGTGCTCGCAGGCATCGGCACTGGCTGGAAGCCACGCTGTGGTTAATGTTCAGAATGTGCATGTTTAGTTTTTATTTATAGACCTTCATGTCTGAAACCCTGCTCTTGTTTATCATTTCCAAACCGCCTTTTATGCATATCTTTAGAGAAAAGGAGTAAAATGTTGTGTAATCTGATGCATGATGTGTGTGTATTACAGAGGCACTGGAGCTAATATCTACTGCAGCTAACCACTCCAATGCAGCAATCAGGAAAATGGTAAGATCCGGCTTAATGCTGTAACTTCTTTTCTGTCTGATCGAGCTGCATAAGAGCTCGGCTCATGTGTTACCCAATGAGTAGCTGCCGCTGTACCGTCAGTCAGCACGGTTGCATTAGCGCCGACAGGAAGCTGCTGTTTCCTGCCTGCAGTTTCACAGTTCACAAAAATGTCTCCCTCAGTAAGACTCATCCGCTGCGTCTCTGTCCTCTCGTCTGGCATTGAAACCGAAGCCCTCACATCCTTTAAACAACTTCGCCTCGCAGTCTGTGTAAATGAATCAGTGAAGACATGTAATATGAACTTTCTGCCCTGCTGGGAAAGTCATGAATGAGTTTGCAACAAACTAAGGCCGTGTGGTAGAGTTTAGTTCAGGGAAGGGAAAGCAAGATGAAAGATTGAGTGTAACCAAGTTGCCTTTTTGGATAAATGAAGTTCTGAATCTTGAATCTTCTGCTGCTTAATGTTTCCAGGAGAAGATGCACAAGCTGCTGGAGGTGTACGAGCGGCTTGGCGGAGAGGAGGACATCGTGAATCCAGCCAACGAGCTGATCAAAGAAGGACACATTAAGAAGATGTCAGCAAAAAACGGAACAGCACAAGACCGATACCTCTACTTGGTGAGGAGATCGTCACACAGGTGGAAGGATCGTCTTACAGTGTCTTCCATTTCTGCCGTGCGTCATCTGTATTACTCCTGTTCCAGTTCAACAATATGGTGCTATACTGTGTGCCTAAACTCCGGCTGATGGGGCAGAAGTTCAGTGTGAGGGAGCGAATAGACATCGCCGGCATGGAGGTACCGCTGTGTTTATTTACAGATTGAAAACCTCTCGGAATTTTTTTATTGTGCTTGAAAATGAAGTGTTGTCTGCTCCGTGGCCTCAGGTGCAGGAGAATGTGAAGCAGAACCTTCCACACTCGTTCGCCATCATCGGTAAACAACGTTCACTGGAACTGCAAGCCAGGTGAGGACAGACAATCACACACACACACACACACACACACACACACACACACACACACACACACACACACACACACACACTACGGTTAAAGACTTTACATTTAGCGGAAAGATATCTCAATAATACGATGACTATACAGTTAACTCCTATGTAAAGTGTTGAAATCTCTAAATGGATATTGAGTCCCCTTATTGCAACAGGATGTAATGGTAGGTATGCAAAGAGAAAATGTGGCGTTTAGCAGTTTTCTGTGAACAGGCTGCATTTTTCATTTAAATACCCTCTGTTGTGTTACTACGGTGTTCTGGTGTGCTGTTGTAAAAATAACCCACCCAATCATTAGCACATCTGCTTCTTCCCATATTGCAGTATCTCCATCAGTGGACTCTTGTGATCCACAAATTATCTGTAATGCTCACTTAAGAGTTAACTGTAAGTTAATAAAATGTACATCTGATGCCGTGACATTTTATTTCACATCATTTTTGATACTCTGATCCTACATTTTCTTTTATCATGTTCATCATGATGTAACCAGGCTGGTGGGTTTTTACCAGTGACGCATTAAAAACTACTGCAATCAATATAGGATTTGAATTTTTATGCTCCATAATGACTCAGACTAAAAAATGAAAAAAGTCTTCACAGTGTTATGTTTTATTGTGATTGCCTGCTTATTTTTTTAGATTGAATCTCATAATGTGTCATTTGATTTACAGGACAGCCGAGGAGAAGGAAGACTGGATTCAGGCAAGCTTCAAACACACACACACACACACACACACACACACACACACACACACACACACACACACACACTGTGATCATTATTGTTGCAGTATTACACCCGGTCAGCATTTCGGGGCTCCAGCCTCGGTCGTTCTGCTTTATTAGAGGGTGGAATTAGAAAGAGATTTGCACCTCACACTCTCTCGGTGTTGGAGTGCTATTCTCTAATAAAGCGCCTCATTATTGCTCGTTTAGCCCATTAAAGCAGACTAAAGCTGATTAAAACATTTTGCAGGCTGGGCCAGCATATTACAGAGGCGGCTTTGGAGGATTTTCTGTATTTTCAGCTGATATGTAAGCAGGACAGAGAGGCTGAAATAAGGAGTGGCGCTCCAAAAGTTGAAGAGCGAAAAGTAAAGAAACAGTTTTTATGCACTGCTGCAGGTTTTTGGACTGCGACACAGGCCTCAGAGCTGAAGCAGAACAACTATGATGAGTTTTAAGATCCTCTGTTTCTTTTGCATTTAGGCCAAAGTAGGTTAAAAAGATCATCTTTTATTTCTCTCATGTCATTTTGAATAAAGTTGTTCGGATCTGTTTTGTTTCTGTCTATATAAAGTTCAAACTATTTGAACAAAGAACATAAGAGCGCCGAGAAATATGAGCTTTGTTATGTTAAACGTCAGCCTGTCACGTCATGCTGGGGGAACAGGTATGAAAAAACAAACAGAATTAGAGAAAGAAAACAGACCGAGCACGTTCGCACAGATCAGATAACTCTCTGTGCTGGTTACGAGACTTATACTCAAGAAACCGTCTGATTTTTTTTCTTTCCTCTCTCAGGTGATCCGAGCCACCATTGAGCGACACAAACAGAACAGCGAGACGTTCAATAAAGCTTTCAACAGCTCCTTCTCCCGGGAGGACGACCATCTGCCCGAGTCACCGGTCAGTCGCTCACTTCATTGATCCGTGCGTCGGCAGGTCATCCCGCGCAATGAATCATGGGACACTTAGCGGAACCCCAGATGACTTGGTTATAGTCTGGCCTCTGCAGGGCCCTCCATCTATGGACGTGGTCGTACTGTACAGGAAGCAAACCCCACACACACACGTAAAGAATGTGTGTATTTCCACATGTAGGGTCTGCGAGTCTCGTCCTCTCTCATGACCTAATAGGGAAAGCCCAGGTCCAAGTGTATACAAAAACTATTATGGATCTCTTTTGACCCACTTTGGGCTGGCTGTGGCTGGACCCGAGCCAAGTGACACAAAGCTGAGGGTCAGATTCTGAAGCTCCAGCCTGACACCTAGTGGTGGAGGCAGCAGAGTGCAGGAGGAAGCTGCAGCCGCTCACTGGTCACATTCACAACAAGATCCTCGTTCACAGAGAGATTGAGCACACGGGGAATTTCTTTTGGAGTTTTTGAGCAAAACAATAAAGATAGAAGCACTTAAACTGGCATATATTTACACATACTCTCATATAACCAAAATAAGTAATTTGATATATGTTTTTCATCTAGATTTTAGAAGATAAGTTGTCTTTCATGACAGAGACAGTCAGTGTTTTCTACCTTTTGTAGATATTCCTATAGTGTCATACACAAAAGTTTTGAAACACAGATTGTAACATCTTATTATTTTATATGATTTGTATCATTTCTATGCATCCTGTTGACCATTGTGCTTTTCATCTCCTCAGGGTCCCTGGTCCAACATGGACTCAGACATGGAAAAACACGAGAGGGTAAGATCCTCAAGTACCACTGCCTGGAATTACTCCTAAAATCTCTTTCCTCATCTCTGTAGAGTTATGATGGATTGGCTTTTTTTTTTCCTGTAAACACAGAAATGTTCTAAAAATTAAAATCAGAAGGCCATCCAGAGGATACATGAGTTTTAAGTGGATCATTTGAAACAGGGAACCGGTGTAGCTCTGCAAACAGTCAGTTACTCAGAGCTGGCAGGATCTGAATTGTTTTCATATTTCATATTCAGACTGTGTCTGTGTCTGATCAGCTTTAATTTACTGATTAATTTTGTGTGTTTTGTGAGACGAGATGAATGAGATTTTTTAACTGTCGAGCAGGCAGCCACATATATCTCATCCAAATCATATTTCTCTCACTGAAAGAAAGCATCTGCTGCTGAGTGCTGCTCTTTGTGTTGCTTCCAGTCCTCCGCAGTCTCCTGGTTCACTCTGGAGCTTCATCTGAATTCATTTAGTTTTACAGATTTGTGATGTTTTTGTTCAGCATGCAAATATTCAGCTTTATTCAGCATTTGCTGCAAAAAAAAAAAAAAAAACTTAGGATGTTGTGTTGCTGTAATTTTGATAAGAATGCTTCAAATGCCAGCATTGTTTTCATTTAGTTTTATTTGCATTCTTTCCAAAAAAAAATCAGTAGCACTCACTGAGGCAGGATCTTTGGCTTTGTGTTTAGTTAATGTTTAAGCTTACATGAACACAGAGCTGTTGCTTATTTTTATTTGCTTGCTGTTATGCCTTTTCTCCTGATCTCTTCAGATATTCCCTCTGACACGTGCTCCAAAGTTTTGAAATTGAGGCGACATCAACACTATCATAACTTTCATATGCACACATATTAGAAAAACAAATCATTCTTTTCACTGTAGCAATGGAAACAACACTGAATTGCACATTCACATTAGTGATGTGAGGAGAGGTCATTAGAGTGAAACAGGCGTGTCAGAAACGGAAACTTTGACCCACAACCACGCAGCTAATCCTCAACAGTTGTTGACACAAAGGGAAATCATTCAAAACATAATCCTAATTGTTATGGGATTACAACAGTAAAATGCGACATCACCCAACATCTTAACTAATCTGAATGGTAAATTCATTATAATAACACCGCTGAGTGAACTTAACCTGTTTCCACTGTCTGTAAATATAAACCACATTATTTGATCCTGTTAATTAGGCAGCAGCAGCAGTGAGAGGAGTTCCTGTGTTATCATTCTAAGACGATTGATTCCTCTCTTCATCCCACGCGTGTAAAACAACAATGTGACAGGAAATAGCATGTCTGTGAGGGAGCCTGCATGTGTCTGTTAATAGAAAGCAGACAGACGAGCAAACAGAGGGTGAAACACGAAGACCTGTCAGACCTCCACCACTCGTCACCCGTGCAGAAGGTGAATTCTTAAGCATCTGACTCCTGTTTTTTTTTTTTTTTTTTTTCCTTTTCCACCCCAGAAAAGTTCTCGTAAAAAGGAAAAAGAGAAGCAGACGTGTAAAGGCTGCAACGAAAGCTTCAATTTCACCAAGCGCAAACATCACTGCAAGTCCTGCGGAGCGGTGAGCACAGATGGGAGCAGGGAAATCTGGCCGCTGTTGAGGGAAATGTAGAAGTGAGCACACACGTGGAAATATATTTCAAACAATCAACTCTCTCTCTCTCTCTCTCTCTCTCTCTCTCTCTCTCTCTCTCTCTCTCTCTCTCTCTCTCTCTCTCTCTCCCCCTCTCTCTCTCCCTCCTTCTGCAGGCCATCTGTGCAAAGTGTTCAAAGACCTTGGACAACAAAACGAGTCGAGTGTGCCCTGAATGTTTTGAAGCGAGCCTCAGCCTGGAGACTCTCTGCACTGGTGAGCAGAGAAAAAAAGCTGCGCCTGAGGTGAGACACACTGCTTGTTTCTGAGGAGCAAATAAATTAAATAAATAAAGCAACATATAGGCACACGACAGCGTGTACATGAGTTAATTTTCCTGTTTTGATTCATGCCGGGCAAGTCACACTGATGTCCCAGTCTCCAGATCACACTGCAGGCAACGAATACAAAGAAAGACTCACATTGTTCCTTCCCAGTTCCAGCTCTGTTGTCTTAAGTAGCAAAGGACACGCTCAGTCTGTGTTTATTCATAAATTCAAACACATTCACAATGAATCACCACCTAACCTGAAGACTAATATTATAATGAGCCGTCAGCCGGAGGAGGACCGGTCGGCTCTGCTGACTCGGCAGTCTGCCGGCTTCAGGTGTCTGTTCGTCTGTCTGCCTGCCTCCAGGTGGATCTACAGTCTATTCTGGTGACTCACTGCTGAGCCGATCAGCGGACATTGATCTGATGTGATTATTAATAGACAGGGTGTTTGAAATTGTCATGTGATAATGATTCAGGTCAGATCTGCACAAACAAGGCTCACGCCTGCAGTGCAATTAACGACCACCAGAGGGAGCTGGAAGCCATGAAGGAGTCGGACAGGGCCAGGAGCAGCTTGAACACCTGTCCTCGCTCAAATCTCACTCTGCCCTACATTGTTGTTGCATAATAATGAACACGCGCTGCCATGTTTGTCACCACCGTCAAATCCGCCAAGACATTCAGAATTTCAGCAAAATATAAACCTCTGTGGAATGTTGTGAGTACAATCGCTGACCTTTGACCTTGAACTGTGTTTCCAGAGACAGTCGTCTCTAACGGGGGAGAACTGCCTGCTGTGTGGCCACCTCCACGTGCAGGACAAGGGAAAGAGCTGGAACAAGATGTGGGCGGCCGTCACCAAGGCCGAGCCGCTGGTGCTGTACTTGCAAAGCAGCGGACAGGTGAGGAAGTGATTTAATCCGCCCTTTTTTTTTTTTTTTTTTTAGATATTCAAGTACATGTTTTTTGCTTTCCTTTCTTCAGCAGGGACATCTCTACAGAGCCACACTGACTGTGTGTGTGTGTGTGTATAAGGGAAATCTGTGCAGTGCTGCCAGCGCCAGGCTGTCTGTGCTCTTGTAGATTTGGGCCAGGAGGATTTTGTTGTCCTGAATCTCACTTCAGGTGTAGCTACTGCAGGAGACACTGCCGCTCTGCGCAGGCGGCTTTCAGTCTGCACCCAGCGGATGATGTAACTCCTTGGATTTGCTGTAGTTCCTTGAAATCTTGGCTCTGTGCGGCGCAATAAATCTCCTCATAATGTCCCAGGGATGTATAAAACGAGTGGCTTGCATGATGGCTTAAAAAAAAAAGAAAAATCACACACACACTCACATTTTCCGTTAGGGATAAATATAAGAGTTCTGCAGAGAAATTTGAAGAATTCATTATGTTAAGTAGTTAGATTTATTTTCTAAAAAGATTTTTGAAAAGGGTTTTTTTTCTAGAAAGACGGATACACTGCACAGAAGGGAAGTCAGCCTGTAAAAGCCTCTTCGCGTTTCATTTCCAAGACTAATTTTCCAATCGCAATGCAGAAAGCTGCCATTCCAAAGATTAGGATTAATGGGAGTTGGACGGGCATTTCCTGATTATACAGGCAGAAGGAGGGGGGGGGAGGGACAGAAGAGGGCAGGCTTACTGTACATTTCTGCTGAAATATAGACTATCCGGCTTCTGAAGCAAAAAAAACTCACGCATTTAACAATGCACACTCCCCACCAGAAACACAATCTGACTGCACCCGTCTCACCTCTGAGTCGTCACATTTCTGAAGTGAGACTCACTGATGCGTTGAAGGCGTCGTGCGGGTCTGCACAGACCATAATTAATGACTTTGGATATCACAACTTGTGCAGTAATTGGAGTCCCGAGCAGGTGGAGGATTAAAGCTGCGAGATCAGACCTCTTTAAAACGCTAATTGTGTGACGTTGCTTTCAGAAGAATCATTCCTTATCTGGGGTAAAAGGGGGAAATTGTCAAGGAAAGCCACAATAAGACACTTAAACACAACTTGTCTCCTGTGCAGGACTTAAAGGGCTCTCGGGCGGTCCCTCTGCCCGGGTTCGAGGTGAGCGCGGTGCCGGCGGCGGCGGCAGAGAAGTCCGACATGAAGCACGTGCTCCGGCTCAGCCACACCCATCAGACGTTGCTCCTAAGTGCCCATGA